>NW_023458561.1:5724180-5727303 GCF_013731165.1 Rhagoletis pomonella | reverse complement strand
GTAAAGATAAAGATAAAGATAAAGATAAAGATAAAGATAAAGATAAAGATAAAGATAAAGATAAAGATAAAGATAAAGATAAAGATAAAGATAAAGATAAAGATAAAGATAAAGATAAAGATAAAGATAAAGATAAAGATGAAGATGAAGATGAAGATGAAGATGAAGATGAAGATGAAGATAAGTAGGCTGTTATGATCGAACTGTAATTTTCGCAGAAGATTTCAACGTCAACTTTTTGCTGGCCGAATCTGATGAACTGACAAAATTTTTTAAAGAAAAATTTCCTCTAGAAATGGTTATTGGTGGAAATGATCAAGAAACCAAGGGAGCGGCTACCATTGAAGCGGGTTCTTCCAAAAATATTAATAATATTTAAATAAAACATTTCATATCTTACTTTAGGTGCCACAATCTACTAGTGGACATTGTAGATATTTATTTATAATTTATTAAATTTTTTAATGCATAACATTTTAATGTAAATGAAAAGGATTAATGCATTAATTTTTGATATTTAATGTAAATGACAATTTCAATGCATTAATTTCGAAGAAATAATGCTAATGATTTTTTTTGTATTAACATTTAAATGTTTAAATGAATGCTATTGCAATAATTTATTGCATTAAAATTATAACAAGCATTAAAAACCCATTAACTAATTTTATTTTGAAGTAAAAAATCTTTGCTGACATTGAGGGTAGAATTTTAAGGTCAAAAAAGATAATGACGGACGTTAAGGCTAGTTTTCACTATGTCAAGTTCAATGGCATTTGTCGTTAAATAGGTAAAATCACATTGTCAAATGGAACTAAAAAACGGTTTATTGATTGATTTAGATCAGAGTAGGTCCACAGTCGTGTACATGCGCTGCTAAACTGGCTATCTGTCCTTTTTTGGCTCATACTTAATATATGTAATCGGTATGCATCAACAATCAACATAATAATCTACAAAAGCACCCTGCGTTGCATGCACATTGGCTTTCATTTTCATAAAACATCTAACAATGTTTAGAAGAATTTTCTACAAATACACATAATATAATGAAGCTGAAAAAACTATTAGTATCTAATTATTCCAAGTCCTTCCAAAAGCGGTTATTTATATTTTACAAGAAAAAAAATTAATGGTTTTTAATAATGCAAACGAGCAAAAGTATTAAACATTTTAGTGCATTAAAATTTGGTCATTAGCATTAGCTTGGATAATTTAATGGAAAAAAAATTTCATTAGCATTACATTTTTCAGAATTAATGCATTGAAATATTCATTTGCATTAAATTTCATAAATTAATGCATTAATTTTTTACATTAACATTATTGCTTTAAATACCATTAATGCATTAAATAATTAATGCATTTTTCACAACTCTGGTAGATATGTATGTTTTCTCAAACACAAATAATAATTACACTTTGCAGTTGGTTATAACAAAAAAAATATTAAAAATTTTAAATAAATATGTTTTTTGTATGCTAGAAAATATGTACATGGGTACGTATAATATGTATTCTTTCTTTCTGGCATTTCTGAAAGTAAGTTTCACTTCTTCCGCGCGTAGGGACTACACAATACAATATACCTTAGAAGTGTTACCATTTTATTTGTAGGCATTTATCAAGAATTATGTTTATTCTGTTTAGTCGCCGGAAAGCAAGGACCGCATTCGTTCTGGTGATTAATTTAACGGTGGTAATGTAACTTTGATCCTTGGTGTCTCCGACTGACATCAGTTGACGATTTTTACCAATAACTCGACTCCAGCGCCACTTTTTGTGCAATAGAAGATATTGTCCCTACCTTTACCAATATATTTATGTTTCGAATATGAACCAAATCGGACAATGAGACAAATCGGCCACGCTTACCTTGCCTGGCGGTGATGTCAGTATTTATTTTACCGAGGACATCAACCAAACGGGCAGAGGCATCATCCCTTTTAAGGGTCCGGATACTCCAGGTGCATACCCTCAAATCATAGTCAATCAAAAGAAGGGGGTATCATCCGAGGCATGATTTTTTCATTGGGTACGGTTTGGTCGCTACCCAGGGGATACGTAAGCAAACAAATCACTTCCGGCCACTCCCAAGTGATTGCCAAAAGCTTTGCAGTACTGGGAAATTTACAGAACATAGTGGTCAAAGGCAAATATCTCAACTAAAACCTAATGTATTTTCTAAATTCATAGCTCTACATACTTGTATACCAAATAGACGGACAAGACGTTATTGTAAATAAAAAATAAAAATAAATAAATTTTCCGTATACTACAGGGTCAGGATCTGGAGTATTTTTTCGAAGTTAATAGGGATAAGCTTCACTTTTACTTTAGGGGAATATGCTTCGGTCTTCCAGTCTGAGTATTTGCAATCCCCAAAGCCATAGACTATGTGGTGGAAAATAGGTGAAGGGGAAGGCCAAGCTGCAGTTAAGGTATTGGCCAGCCCTTTATCTAAGTACTTTTAAACTAAATAGTTCGGCAATGCAAGTCTCGACTAAATTATGTTGGTAAATATAACGATCTTGCTTTAGTCTGGATGCCGGGCAACTCAGGAGTGCCTGGAAATGAGACATCTGACCATTTGGCCACAGTTGGCTTAGACCCCTATCCGCAACCAGTTATAGCACTCCTCACTTCGGTCATCGAAGCCACCATTAGAAACTGGGTGGATACTTCGCTCAGCAATGACTGGGAGCCATCGAGTGGATGCAGGTGGGCAAAACTCATGTGCCTTCAATCTCAGAATGTCTCTCTAGTTTTTTCCTCTCACTGAGAAGACGGGAATGCTGACTGGTCACTTCACGTGGCACAAACACCTGACTGTGATACGCGTAAATGACAACTCCATTTGCCCATCCTACTTTGAAGTGGATGAGGCGGTGGAACACTTCTTGAGCTTCTTGCTTGCTTGTTTGTTTATCATCGATTTATCTAGATTCGGTCTTTTGCTTTTTGTCAGTTTCTGAATTTAAAGTTTGGCGTAAAAAGCTTTGCAACTTTGTTGTTTCAAGTTTTGTGTTTTAAAAATGCGGGTGACGAACAAGGCACATAAATACAGGTAGAAGCCAAAATGACGTTGCTCTCATGAGAACCAAACCTTTAAACTTCAACTTG
>NW_023458561.1:5705530-5724080 GCF_013731165.1 Rhagoletis pomonella | reverse complement strand
TAAAAAATCTGCATAAAACTATTTAAAAATCTTTTCAACGGAATCGTAAGAATGAGATTTTTTATGCTTTTTTTTTACTTTTTTCAAAGATTGGTTTACGAAAAACTGGAATAACTGGGCCAAAAATGTTCTGATTTAGACTTATGGGATCTCAGTAGAAAGGTATTTTCACACTGTTTTTATTTCTGGCCAAAAAAACGTCACATCTTGTTTTTTCGAATACCAACACATCTAAATTCAACTTTGAATGACATTCGTTCATCCTACCTTTCTCTTCCATCCTTTGAATGAGTGATGAAATAAAAAGGGTGAGAAAATAGCTTTCCAATGACACCTCTTAAGTCTAAATCGGAAGAGTTTAGGTTCAGTTATTCAAGTTTTTCCTATACCAATCTTTGAAAAAAGTTAAAAAACAGCATCAAAAATCTCATCATTACGATTCCGTTCAATTTTTTTTCTTAATTTTTTTTTAAATATTTTTATGCAAATATTTTAAGCTTAACCCGTTTTATCATTTGAGGGGATTTTTTCAAAAAAAATCTTTAAGAAACTATTTTTATTCATAAAAAACTCGATTTTTGGAGGTATTTTCAAATCGGTCCAGCTCACTTAAATCTTAATATTTTTCCGAAATATTTTGGTGGACGTCTTAAAATATAATAGATTTTATAATTCCAATGGAAAAATAGTACCGATTTTCTTTTGTATGGGGAGTGATGCAGTCTAATGTAGATACATATAAGTTTCCATTTTTACAAATTTAGCGACCTAAAATCTATTAGAAACTGCTAGCCTTATCTCGGAGAAAATTTTCATGTCGGACTGTGTTAAGTATATAAAATTTAAGGAATTTTCTCTAATCTGAAAAGTCTTAAAAATACTGGGCCGATTTCAATGATTTTTACTTTAAGTGAATATACAGTGACCCAAATATGAACTGGGACGCGACATTGCAGCTTATTATTTTTTTATGAAAGTATAGCTTATTATTTACAAACACCATTCAAATCCAAATTTCATATTTTATGCAAAAATTATGAAAATTCTGAATTTTTTTAAATTTAAATTTAAGGTAGCTGGCACTTACCGTTGATTATTGACAATTTTTTGTTCAAGGTTTTCCGCATATAAAAAAAATTTAGAACATACTTTGTATGGAAAAAATTCGTAACACCGTTATAAAAAAAATTACAAAAATCAGCGGCAAGTCTTAGCTGCTTAAAATTTTCCCCATATTATACTAAATTTTAATGGATTTTATTTGGATAATGGATAATTTTGTAAATATGTTGATTAAAAAGTTAAAAGTTGGTGAATTTTTTGCACAAAGTTTGAAATTGATTCCTATATGGTGTTTGTTGAGTAATCAGCTATATCTTCATAAAAAAATAATTAACATTAAATAAACTAAATAAAAATAGCCAACACTTGCTAAAATCTTGCGTCCCATTTTATATTTGGCTCACTGTGTTTTTTCCAAAGAAGGATGTAGTAGGGACTTTCTTTATACAATTTTTGTTATGAATGGCTTAAATTTAAGTACGAAGTTTCATTCGCAACACTTAGAAAATAACGAATGAGAATAAAAGAGCACGAATATCGATGTGAAGCAAAACTCTATGGGAAGACAATACCTGTTAATAATTATTATAATTGTATCATGGTGCCAACAAACTTGATTGTTGCATAGACATCAAAATACAATTCTACTATTTGAATTGGTAAAAACTTAAAAAGCGACCGGCTTGGTCGATATAAATTAATGGCGTTTTGTTTTTTCGAAATAATGTTGGCCTGTTTTCTTCAGCCCTTTCAAAGCTTCACGTGTTCATTTATCAAAATATTGCCCTCCGACTAAGCAAAACACTTTATACTAATATAGCCATTTTTTAGGGCTAAAATTAACCTAGTGCAAATGTTACAATGTAATGCAACATTTTTCAATAATAAAGAAAACGCCATAAGTTAGTAATTGATCTCTTTTTTATATTTAAGTAATACAAACATGACTTCTGATGTACGTATAAAGACAATTTCTTTTGTTAAACAAAAATAAATTTTAATGAATTTACCAGTCTCTGTTTTTGTGATTTATTTAACGAGTGGTATAAAAAGTTATTAACTAAAAAAAAATTTATGATTTTACTAGTCTTTCTACTTGCGATTTCTTTATATAAAACATGTGAATTTTAGTTGAAACATTTTAGCCGTTTTTAGCCGCTTTTTTTGCCAATATAGCCGGTCGGCCCAAAAAGTTCTGGCAACACTGAGCGTGACACTTAATGCAATTGTGCACACTAGGGCTGATGATACCCGGGTGCTCGGGAAAATACGGTTATGCCCTTATATTTAATTACCCGGTAGCCGGGTATTTCCCGAGAACCACTGCTACTATAAAAAACCTTTTGAAAGCTTTTGAAAAAGCTTTTGAAGTTGATCGTTCCGAAAATGAAATCTATGCCCTTACCTAAATATTATCTTTAAATTTTTAACCTCAGCATATAACTAAGACTCGAGATTTTTTTTGCAATTTTGATATCGTGTGGTAAGTAAAAAGGCTTTAGAAAGCCTCATACATTTTAATTCGATTAAACATTCATTGCAGAAGTGGAACATTTTTTTACCACCTATTTTTATATTTTTATTTTATAAGCTGGTAAAAGTATAATATTCTTTTCCTATAGTATTAAAAGTTTTTAATCCTTACTAATATTATAAATTCGAAACCGATTATCATGCAATTTTGTACACTGGTATCATTTAGCCCAACTTAAAATATACGATAGCTTTAATCTCGATTAGAGAAGGGGGCGTCACACCTTTCATACAAACGGAATTTTTCATATTGCATATCTGTGGAAGTATTTGCTGTAGGGTACGGGAACTTGGTATGGAGATCTATACAAATAATAAAACTGTTGCCGAATATATTTTCGTGAAAGGTTGCTACGTCTTTGAAAATTTTATTTTAATTCATTTGGTAAGGTAAATTAAATATTGCAGTATAGGTATCAATTTCAAAAGGGTTAGGAAAGGTTACCGCCGATAATATTTTTGAGGGTTGCCACCTGGTTGAAAAATTTAAATCAATTACGTTGATAAAATAGATGAAATGAAATATTACAGTATGTGTACCAAATTAAAAAAGTTTAGGAAAGTATATTGTGGAAAATATTTTTGAAGTGGTTTGTCACCATGAGAAATCTGTGATTTAGAAATGTCTTAAAGTAGCAAGTACCCTTCGCAGGGCTTTTTTGGGAGGTACATATACGGTATTTGAATTTTTTTTTCGAGAATATTGAATTGATACACCTCTGAAGAAAGTGCGCGATATGAAGACTAAAGTTATAAGATTATAAATAAATCATTACGTTGGCAACGTTCGTACTGTGCGGTCGCTTAAACATTCATTTGAAAGAATTTCTAAAGTTACTTTGTTTATCTAAGTGCTAAGCAGTTCTAATTTGTGTAATTTATACTTAAAAAGCTATTTGAAGCCAAGCTCCAATAAATTGTTGTGTTTTAGACATAAAGTGCGTGGATTAATAATTAAAAATTAATATTCTTGTCATTCCTTGTGCATATTTGCCTCTTTTGGTGCATTATTGTTGTTTTGCGTGAGTGTGCATTTTCCCATCTTCCGCGATTTATCATACATTTTGCTTATCATCTATCAAATAATTTTCCTGCAAACAGCTGATTTTGGCTTGCTTTTATACTTTTAAGCTTTTTGGCTCAGTGGTTTTAAAACTGTTAAGTTCAGCACGGTTTCTAACCATTGAACTTACAATACCTAGGCTTCTGTGTCTCTCAAACGCTCATCTTTGCTACTATCGTACTAAAAGCGTACACTGTGAGTTTTTCTTGTACATACAAATTGTTACTACATACATACTTCGCGCTGCAATGTATTCATCCTGCTGTTTTGAAAAATTTGACATTAACAAGTAAGAAAGTCTAAGTTCGGGCGGAGCCGAACATTAAATACCCGGCGCAAGTATTAAATATATGTTTTCCACCTTTCCGAAAGCTACCGCTACATGATAAGCCGGCGTGTATAAATTTTAAGTAAACTAGCGTCCTTAAATTTCAAAATATTGAAATTTCAAGCATTTCTGAAATTTACCGTTATATGAAAAGCGGCCGTAATTTTAGTCCGATTTCAACAATTTTCAATGGTTTACTTTTATGTGGCAAGCACAATAACCATACCGAGTTTGGTACAAATTGCTAGAACGGTTAGCGAGATACATATACGTGATCATAAGTAGGCGGTGCCACGCCCATTTTCCAAAATTTTTTCATAAACGTATTTCCTGGCAAAGAATTGTTGCAACCATCATTTTGAATAAATTAGCTTTAATATTTACTGATTTATCGAGGATTTCGTATTTCTCGAAATTACCGTTATATGGGATGTGGGCGTGGTTATTGTCCGATTTTAAAAATTTTCGGCCGTTTGGTATGCTGTACCAGGGCCAACAACTGTGCCAAGTTTGGAATAAATTGATGCAGCGGTTACCAAGATATACACATGTAACCATAAGTGGGCGTGGCTACGCCCATTTTCAAAAAAATGTTAATATTCTTATTTTTCGTCTAAAATTTATTACAAATATCAATTTTGAGTGAATTATCTTCAGTAGTTACTAAAATATCGCAGTTTTTGTATTTCTGAAAATTACCGTTATATGGGAGGTAGGCGTGGTTATTGTCCGATTTTGCCCATTTTCAATACCATCCGTCCTAGGCCCGAAAAAAGGGCACGTACCAGTTTTCGTTAAGATATCTTAATTTTTACTCGAGTTATCGTGTGCACAGACGGACGGACAGACGGACGGACGGACGGACGGACAGACAGTCACCGCTTAATCGATTTTTTTTTCATTCTGATCATTTATGTATACATTTGTCTATATCTATCTCGATTCGTTTTGCCTGTTACAAACAACCGTTATGTGAACAAAGTTATAATACCCTTGTGCACAAGTGCGCTCGGGTATAAAAACGACTTAGAGCGTTGCGTTGCGTGTTGGTTGTGTGATGACTTAAGCTGATGCCAGATAAAACTTTGTAGCTTTGCGTGACATTTATAACTTTGCCAGCAAAGCGCCAGACGCAAAAGGTATGCCACAATGAACGCCAAGAAAACACTGTTGTACCGCTTTTTTACTCATCAAAGTTGCTGTGGATTTTAATTATTTTGATTTCAAATTATCAGCAATGTAATTAAGTTTTATGTTTCTGCATGAAAACCCGAATTTGGGCGAAACAAAATAAATATTAAACCGGCTGATTGTCAAAGCGCGCAAAAAGATGGGAGTTGGCCATCTTTTCGCTTCGCGCTGCCGCTTCAACGATTTATGTGGCATGCTTTGTGCATTTTCATACAATTCATTTTAACTGTCAAAGCGAATCTGTCACGTAAAGCGAAGCAAAAGTTTCATGTGGCATCAGCTTTAGCTCACGTAAAATGTGCTGGTCTCAATGGTAGGGTGGCCGATATTATAACCGATAACAAAGGTGTTCGTTGGTCTTGCCCCAAGTGCAGATCAACAGAAGTTGAGCTTTGTAAAATGTTTACGGGCGCCAGAAGTGGCTTCCAGGTGTTGGGTAAGGAGTTAAAACTTCTAAACGAAAAGTTTAAGCGCTATGAAGATGCATTTAAAGACTTTAAGTGCATTGAATCTTCATCCTCTCCATCTCCCAAGCTTAAACAAGCTTCAAAAAAGCGGAAGCATGGAGGAGACAGCATTGTTCCTAATCCCATTGCTTTAGACATTGACACTCCGCTCATTGATTATTTGCCTACTCCCGACTTGAATAAGGAATTAATAAGTTTTAATTCTCCGTGTGTTGAGTTATCTCAAGCTGCATCTTCCTCAGGTGTCACTACAAGGGCTGTAGCAAAAACGACAACTGTGTCTGAACCTACATCTCAAAGTGGACCTTCTCCGTTACCGAAAGAATTAATCGTAGTTCCTGCGAATAAATCTGTGTTTGTTTCGCGCTTTTCTAGTGAAACGTCGGTAGAAGATGTTAAGTCTTATATAACATCAGAGCTTAATACCCGGCACATAGCTATTCGAAAATTTAATTTTTCATACGAAAGAAGCATATCTTCCTTCAAAATTGATATTTCCGCCGACCATTTTCAAAACATTGTTGATGGTTCATTCTGGCCCAATGGTGCTTTAGTTCGTGAGTTTGAGTTTAAACCTCGAGCTCGGAATGAAAATACTGTTCAAATTCCCTCCTCAGGAACAAAAAACGTATAAGTAATTTTTTCTTCAATATTTATTACCAAAATGTTAGGGGTCTAAATACTAAATTAACTGAGCTGTACTTAAAGTCTTTTGATTTAAATTATGAAATTTTGGTTTTTACTGAAACTTGGCTAAAACCGAATGTGTTTAATAGTGAAATATTATGTAGTAAGTATGAAATATTTAGAAATGATCGCTTAGATAGAAAAGGTGGGGGTGTTTTAATAGCTGTTCAGACCGACTTTTCCTCTGAAAAAGTTATGTTCACAGGTTCAGATGATGTTGAATTCCTCTGTGTTAGAATACGGTGCCCCTCAAATAGTGTTTTTCTTGTTGCAATTTATATTCCACCAAACTCTAACCCTTCGGTTTACTTCACACATTCTTCATTATTGCTCTCTTTATTTGCCATGGTCAAGCCCTCCGATTCGATTGTTGTGTTGGATGATTTCAATTTAGCGTGTGTTTCCTGGGATTCGGTGGATGGAATTCTGGTGCCAAATTCTTCTCGGGAACTACTTAACCAATGTCTTAACGAACTTTCCGATCTTGGTCTATATCAGATTAATTCAGTTATCCACAACTTAGGTAAATGTCTTGATTTAGCGTTTATTGATGATACTGATAAATGCACTATAATCCTTTAGTTATACCTATAGACCCTTATCACCCACCACTTAATTTGTCCTTGGCACCATCCTACGATTCATGTTATTGTCCTGAAACTAGAAAGCCGAAAGGTCGGCGATATTCTTTCAAATACGCTAACTACGACAAGCTTAAAATAGATATATCTGAAATAATCTGGCCTGAGTACGATGGGGAGTTGGGAACAGTTTAGTAAAATCTTCAATAATATATTCAGTAAACTCATTCCTCTTGTTAAAGAAAATACCGGACCCCGTAACTCGTTGTGGTTTAACTAAGAGCTAAAGCATTTAAAAATCAGAAAACTAAATCATTTAAGCTTTATAAAAAATCAGGCCTGTCTTCTCACTACGCCGCGTACTCCATCCTTCGTCATAAATACAATGCCTCAAACAGAAAATGTTACAGGAATTACATTAATAAAACTCGCATTAACATCGTTTCTAATCCCAAGTCATTTTATCATTTTGTTAACTCAAAACGTAAAATAAATGGGTTTCCCTCAACACTGAAATTAGATGATGTTATTTCTAGTGATGATGATATGATCGCTGATATGTTTGCCAATTATCTTGAATCGAACTATTCTGTCGAGCCAAATGAAAAAACTTCTAGCTATCCTTTTACACTCCCACAGTTTGACCACATCCGTATTCCTTCAATCTCCGCTGACAATGTTCTCCTTCATTTGAATAGTTAAAAAAATTCTTTTCTAAGTGGCCCGGATGGTATTCCCTCCTGTGTCCTTATAAGTTGTGCTGATTATCTATATAAGCCATTAACAAACATCTTCAATGCTTCTCTAAAGCAAGGAGTTTTCCCCTCTTTGTGGAAGGAGTCGTATATCTTGCCGCTTTATAAAAATGGAAGCAGGTCGAATATTGCGAATTATATGGGAATCGGTAAGCTGTGTGCCATTCCTAAATTATTTGAAGAAATCGTTACGGAAGAACTATCTTATTCCATAACACCCGTTATCGATGTATCACAACACGGCTTTTGTAAAGGCAAATCAACTGTATCAAACCTTCTTGAATTCACTACAAATGTGAACAATGGTTCAAAAGTAATTATCAAACTGAAGTCATTTACACTGATTTCAGCAAGGCTTTTGATAAAGTATCTCATTCAACTCTAATATACAAACTTGATAAAATTGGTTTCCCTCCAATCCTGCTGCGCTGGCTTTCTTCTTATTTAATTGGCAGGAAACAGAGGGTTATCTTTAAAAAATGTTCATCTCATGTAATTCATGTGACGTCAGGTGTACCTCAAGGTAGCCACCTTGGTCCCCTTCTGTTTATTTTATTCATCAACGATCTTCCAAATAGTTTGAAGTATTCGAATTGCTTAATGTACGCAGACGACGCACAGTGTATCATTTCAGTATTCTAGAAAAGATTAATTCCATTATTTTATGTCGCCAAATTTGAAAACAACGTCAAGAATGTTTTCAGAAATGCCTGATAAAGACGAAACAATAACAAATAAAAAATTTTAATCAAAGTGTATGGCGGGACGGGGTTTGGTTTGGAAAATTACCGAGCACAATAATATTCAAACTTGTATATTTGAAACTGAATCTCAATGCTTATTTTGTCGGTGTTATGTGATTTATGCAACAATTACTAAAATACCATTTTGGTCTTATTTGCTTGCGTATGTTCTTTTTAATGAATATACATTTTTGGGATTTTAGTAAACTAGGACTGAGTATTTCATGTTAAAGCAAAACGATGTTAACTTAAATTTATTTTTAGCAATTTATTAATTTCATTAGACCCGCAAACTCGTTATCCGCCACTATTCGATAAAGTTTGTATCTCAGTTTATTTGCCACTCCTCTTAGACTTTAAACAACATAATTTTAGCTGCTGGAAAGTGCAGGTTTTGATGAAATTTTCTTTTTTCTGGCCTACTGGGAATTTCATTTTCCTCGAGTAATTCATTTGCATTTTATCTCGACCGAGACAAATTCTTATATTTTCGTTTTCAACAGAGAAAGCCTGATTCATTACCTTTCCAATGGTATCCCATTTCTGTAAATAGAGTAAGAAATATTGAACTTATAACGGAATTTCTTTGACCCAACTTGACTTTTTTATCGATATTTTCCACGCCCATAACTAAAAAAAATATATTTATTTTTAAGTCCATTTCTGTCAGTTTATAATTCCTTGTTATAGGGAAATTCTAAATATCAATTTTGGGCATTTTAGCCTTTGTAGTTAGTTAAATATTTCAGTTTTTGCATTTTTAAAAATTGCAGTTATATAATAGGGTGGCATGACAGTAACTATAAATTACCAATTTTAGGTAAAAAGCTTCGCCTATCTTATAACGTACCTTGTGCAAAATTTCATTAATCTATCTTCAATAGATTTCGAATTACAGAATTAAAAGCAGCTAGATGGGTCAAATCTTACACTGTGGGACGTCAAGTTATTTATTTCATTGGTGCCCCAGGAGACAGGAAACAATTACAGATGGACCTTAGTAATGTGTTTAAATGGTGCGAAGTAAATTCTATGTCACTTAACTTGCAAAAGTGTAAATTTATGTGTTTCTCTAGAAAACCCTTTCAATCATATAGCTACCGCATTTGTGAACATAGTCCCTTTCTACTGAACCAGATCACGTTTTGTATTCCTTCTAGGCCTTCTAGACATTAAAAGCTAGGGTGGCCAGATATTATAGTGACATAATCAGTACAGTTGGGATCAAAAATCAGTACAAAGCCATACAAATCAGCTCATTTTTAAGCGAATTTTTTATTATTAACAATATAACAACCAAATAACAGCGCATTAATTCAACAAAAAATAACTAATAGACTTTTAAATACATATAGTATTATCAATATAAAAATTCATTACTTTAAAACAAATCAAAGGTATTACATATGTATGTACAGCTGTGCTCACGAAAATTGTAGTAAAACGTATTGACAGGTTTTGAAAATTTTTTCTTTCCTTACTTAATTTAAATTTTTTATAAAAATGTAGTTAATTCTATAACAAAAGACATATGAGTTGAAGTCTCAAACTTTCTAGAAAATTTATAAAAATTGAGAAAATTAAATAAAAAATTATAGCCCATCCAGTAAAATTACAGGTGGTCGAACATCAAAAATCAAAGTAAAGCTACATATATCATATCCAAGAGTCGGTAGTTTGCACCTTTTCCAAATTTTTAGAACTTGCATTGCACCGTAGCAGTAGTCGTCTTAAGTTTGAAATACTGACAGCCGATTTCTCAGTGGAAGTTTAATTGTAATCAAAAGATTATCTCTTATTGTCATCTTCTCAGTGTACTTAATATATGATTAACTCACCACCACCTTTCATAAGATTTATTGATGGCGAAACCAGCTTTTCCTGTGAATCCTGTAAAACCTGCAAATCTTGAAGTTGGGTTGGGTTGAATCCAAACAGTTTGTTATTTTGCGAAATCCTAGGAAATGAAACAAGCATGTGCAGTAAAGGTTTCTTAAATATTATGAGATTTAGTTCTAAAGAAAGTAAAAATTCGTTGAGTATTTATTACCAAAACATCTCGGGAATGCGTACAAAAACCAAAGATGTGTTCCTAAACACTTCTCGATGTGAATATGATGATTTTGTTATTGCTGAAACGTGGTTAAATAATAATTTTTCGGATGAGGAATTTTTTGATCCCAATCTTTTCCTTATAGTTATATCGTAAAGATAGAGATTCAACTAAAACAAATTGCTTAAGAGGTGGAGGGGTTTTAATCGCAGTTAATCGTAACTTTCGCTCATCTATTGTTCCCCTTGAAAATAATGACTCTATTCTTGATCAGCTCTGCGTATGTATCTATGGAAACCTTGGTAATTTATTTGTTTGTGTTTCTTATATCCCACCAGCTAGCTCGGAGTCTTTATACGCTGCCCATGTAAGTAACATTTTACACCTTATGAAAAAAATGTGAACTGTCACTTTGTATATTAGGTGACTTTAATCTTAATAAAATTAAATGGTCAAAATTTCAAAATAATGGCATTTTAACCCCAACAAATATCAATAGTGGCCACGAAATTAACTTTATAGACAGTCTTCTTAGCATTAATCTCATTCAAATTAATTCATTTTTTAATAAGCTTAATAACATCCTAGATCTCATTTTTGTTGATGAGAATTTAATCTTTCAATTGGATGAATGTACCTTTCCTATCTGCAAGTCTGATATGCATCATGTCCCATTGCCCCTTACCCTAGAGTTTCTTAGCTTTATCTCTGCCTCAAACCACAATGAGATAAAACGTTTTAATTTTCGTGATGCTGAATATCCCTTCTTGCAAGTCATATTATGGTAGGAAATCAGAAAACGTCTTAGACTCCGTAAATCTTTTTGCGGACTTCTTCAAATCTGTAGATTTTGGCTCTCTGTCTGTCACAAAGCAAGATGTTATAAACGGCATCTCTGCTCTGCAATTGTCCTTAAAAAGTGACTCAGATGGGCTCTCTTCATACGTGCTCAAGAAATGCGGTGCGTCATTTTGCGTACCACTAAAATATATTTTTAATCTTTCGCTGGCCTCGGGTGTTTTTATTAATCGTTGGAAAATTTCCTCGATCTCCCCAATCTTTAAATCTGGTAACAAAAATGATGTTACAAACTACAGACCTATATCTAAACTTTCGACTTGCTCGAAAGTTTTTAAAAAAGTGGTCAAAGAAAAACTATTCTTTGCCATCAAAGGTTCCATTAATCCGTGCCGTGCCGTGCATGGTTTTGTGAGCGGTCGCTCGACTGCCACAAACCTAGCCTGTTTTTCTAATTTTTGCATAACTTCGTTCAAGATGGGACGTCAAGTAGACGTTGTCTACACCGATTTCTCAAAGGCTTTCGATACAGTCATTCACAGCATTTTATTGCGCAAACTTGAGGGTTTAGGTATATACTCTACATTTCTGTGCTGGGTTAGATCATACCTTTCCAATAGATTTTCTTTTGTTGAGATCGAGAATACGAGATCATACGCCTTTGAGGCCACTTCTGGGGTACCCCAAGGTAGCATCCTAGGCCCAAGACTTTTTCTTTTATTTATTAATGACGTTGGAGCCTGCTTAAAGCATTCCAAGTTTTTGCTATACGCTGATGACCTAAAAATCTTCAGAAGTGTCACTTCTATGTCAGATGTTTTGCTACTACAAAATGATCTTAATAACTTAACTACTTGGAGCATCAGAAATAACTTACCGCTTAATATTAAAAAATGTCTCTATATGACTCTTTCAAAGAGCATAAATACGCATAAGTCGGCTTATTATCTGTTTGATAAAAGACTTTCTTCATTTAAGGAATTTTCAGACCTAGGAGTGATGCTTGATTCGGGATTTACCTTCACTCTAATCTTGCTTTTTTGCGGCGCTATGGTAGAGATTTCAAAGATCCATACACCCGAAAAATTCTGTATAACTCGCTGGTTCGTTCGAAGCTTGAATACGCCTCTTTAATCTGGAGTCCAATTTACTCAACTCATTCCTCTAGACTTGAAAGAGTGCAACGAAGCTTTATTCGCTTCGCTCTTGAACCACTCCATTTTAGTGATCCCCTTCCATCTTATACGGCCCGCTGTACGCTTATAAATCTGAAATCACTTGAGTCTAGGCGATCTATTCAATCTCTGCTTTTCATATACGATGTTATTAATGGCTTAGTAGACTGTCCAGAGCTTCTTCAGCAAATAAATTTCAATGTTCCAAATAGAAATTTACGCACTCATTACCCGTTTAATATTAAAGTTAATAAAGCTAATTATTACAATTATGACCCCATTTCCAGAGCTCTCATTGAACTTAATAGAATTTCCAAGAGCCTTGATCTGGACTTCGCCTTCCCGAGATCTCGTTTTGGTTCATTACTGGAATCAATGTATTCCTAATTATATACTTTAGATACCGAATTTACACTTAAGACGAAAGCTTGTACATCTAATATGTAAGATTTGTAAATCATAGACTTAATAAATGAAATGAAATTGCAAGCTGACACCTTTTTAATAATGGTTTAAATTTAATTAATGCTTTCAATCTGCTCACACGTATGAGTTGTCAAAAACCATTGTTTTGAACATGTAAACCTCAAGTAAATGTCAATTACACCAATTAACAATAGTATTTCTTAAATGTAAAAATCAGTACAAAATCAGTACAAACTCAAAAAATCAGTAAATTTTGCGTACTGATTTCGGGCTCTTAAAAATAAGTACAATAGAAAAAAATAAGCACATGTACTGATTAAATCAGCGCATCTGGCCACCCTATTACAAGCCCATTAAGTTAACTATTTGTAGAACAAATTTTGAAATTCATGATGCTTTTCGTTGCCTATGCCAGGACTTTAATGAGCATTACGACTATTTTGACACCTCCGACTCACATTTTACCATTAAGAAAACCTTACTTGAGATTTTGAATAAATAACATGAAAACACTTACATTGCACCTTATCGTCCAGCTGGTGAACTGTATTTCTGTTCAGTTTATGAGGTAAACATAAACGTGAATCGCTTTTTTGTAACTAAATAAATTAATAACTTTAACCGGGAACGATAAATTACACAATATCTATGACTGCTTAGTACAACTGTAAGCGGCTTCGTATATTTTCACGACCGCGTAAGACAATACGAGCATGGATCGGAAACTCGGCCTTTCCGACCATGATCAACAGCTTGTCCACAGGGCGGAGCGGAAAATAGAGCTTTCCGCCTGCCACACACTCAAAGTAAAGACTTCGGGAACATGGATCGGAAACTCGTTGTTTCCGACCATGCTGAACAGCTTGTCCACAGTGCGGAGCGGAAACTAGAGCTTTCCGCCTGCCACACATTCAAAGTAATGACTTCGGGAACATGGATCGGAAACTCGTTCCAGAGCTTTCCGCCTGCCACACATACAAAGTAATGTCTTCGGGAACAAGGATCGGAAACCCGGCCTAACCGACCTTGATCAACAGCCTGTCCGCAGCGCGGAGCGGAAACTAGGTCTTTCCGCCCGCCGCACACACACACACGTAGACTGAAGACTAGGCCTCGCCAGCTACCGAACCTGTTATTTTATGCAGTTATTATTATTATTATTATTATTACTAGCAGACCCGGCGAACTTCGTCCCGCCCAAAATTAATTTTTTGATTGAAACATTTGGTCCAACGTTTTCGCCAGTAATTCACGTTGACGTTTGGTTTTGTGGTCGACAGAAGGCATATCCTCCATTGCCGTCTTAAATAACCTGACGAAAGCGTTATACCGGGAAGAAGTCCCTGCGGCTCGATAGTGAATCGTCCTTGAATCTGTATAGTATAGGTGGTGGCAATTTATAAACCGGTGAGTATCATTGGTCCACATTCTGTTTAGTCACCATAAAGCAATGACCGCAATGGTTCTGATGGTTGATTTAACGGGAGTACTTTAACTTTGATCCCTGGTGCCTCCGAATCGACAAATTTTAGCAATAACTCGACTCCAGCGCCACTAAAAATTGTCATTAAAAAATTATCATTAAAATCGTTTCGGTTGTTAAGCCACCAGAATAAGTCTTTTACATACTGACACTCTTTGACATTTTTTCCCATACAGAATTCGTTATACGGAGAAACTGCGCAACATCATCAGCGAAAAAAATTCTCAAAAGTCAACGGTATCTATTAGACATTAAGAACTTGCACTTTATGATAATGAAATTGAGTGATCTACAAAGCTGCATACTCAAAATTTGGTGCTATTCGATGCAAAATGAACTACATTTCTATAAAAAATTAACAAAAAAATTTATTATGAATAAAAAAAAAAACACTGTATTCTGGGTGTATATATTTAAAGATAGGTAAAAGTTTCAATATGTTTGGAAAGCGCCACGTCCCTTTTGCAGTAGCCCCAAAATCTCTATACCAATTTCCAGGACACTACCACAAATACCTTTAGAGATATACGGTATGAAAAGTTCGATATGTATGGGTGATGCCACGCTCCATTAATATATCGAAAGTCTGCAGTAGGTGTCCAAAATTTCAGAAAATCGGTACAGTCCTTCGCGAGATCACCTCTTATAAAAATAAGAAGCTTTTCTTTATATAATTAGCGTAGGTAACACAGGGCAACACCGATTTTGATGCGGCAAATGTTGAAGCTGGTTTTGATAGGCTTTTTTGTGCTGATTAAGAATACGTAAGTATAAAGTAAAAAGTGTGGTGAAAGTGTCAAAAAATCGCGGATTTTGCAATACTTGAGAAGCTCTAGCAACGAAACAAAAGGTGATAGAACCTTCCACTTAGGCTTAAATTAAGGCTTGGACTTCTGACTTCAATACCATTCCTGCACCTTGACCCTAAGGTTACCTGTAGTCATTTATTGAACAGCTAACACTGATTTTTACACCATTTTTGACGACAAAAAGTAAATGAGTGTAGGTGACCATTAGGGCAAGGTGCAGGAATAATACTTTCAGAGATGGTAGTCTGTAGTTCTAGCTTTAATTTAAGTCTACGTGAAAGGTTCTATCACCTTTTGCTTAATTGCGGTAGGAACTCAAACTTCCCAAATCAGTTATTCCTGTTCAACAAATGACTATAAGTGAAAGGTTCTACCACCCTTTGTTTCTTTGCTAGAGCTTCTCAAATATTGAAAAAAACGCGATTTCGAGCAAATTGGACCATAAATAAGATTTTTTGGAATTGATCGGTATCTGGTCCAGCTATCAGAAAAAATGTCCTATATGTTAGCCCAGCCAATAAGCTACCTACGTGCCAAATTTCAAGAAAATCAGACCATAAATAAGACATTTTCGAATAGATCGGTCCCTGGCCCACTTAACGGAAAAACTGAATCCTATATACTAATCTAGGCAAAGGGCAACCAACGAACCAAATGCATTTGAATCAGTTATGAAACATAGGAGGAAATTGTTCCCAATTGATTCAAGCTCCCAATGAATTTCACAGTTATCCGAAATTTTCCAAGCTTTCGTCGAAAAAAATTCATTTTTTTTGCGTTCTTCCGGATTTTTCCGAGTTTTCCACTTAGAATTCTCTATTTTTCCATTCGAATGCCATTCCGAAGGAATTGCACACAAAATTCCAAACAAACAAATCTATTTTCGATTTTTCCAATTTTCCGACTTTCCCGGAGGGTTTTCCGAAAATTTTGTAAATGTAAAATGTTTTAGATCCATCCCACACCACGGACTTTAGCGGCCGCCGATTTAGTTGGGCTTGCAAGTCTTTCCATTGCACCACAACTAATTGGTCGGAGCGATTAAGTTGGTGTAGTGTGCGCACCTCCATACATCTTCATGTACATATTTCAAGCGAGCCCTACTATTTAAATAGGCGGCCGATAAATTCTGTGGTATGAGGTGGCTCCTATAGCTGCATTATTACAGCTATTCCGTGTGTTGCAATATCCACGGAAGCAGCAGTTATGAAGAAAATGATTTTAAAATATTAGATAAATTCTCTACTTGTATGGGCAAATCTAAAAAATAGGTACACTCTCCAAAACAAAATTTTTATTTTTAAATTTGTGAGCACACCTATGTTTTATATATAATTTTATTCGTACTCTCTTAATGAATCGATTAATATAAGTGTAATTCATTTTCATCAAGTGCTTCAAAAGTTAGACGAATAATAAACATGAAATAGAAAACAAAAGAATAAGCTGGGTTCAAATTACGTTGTTCAAGTTGTAAAATTTGAGCAAAGATTTTGAAAGTTGAACTCACTTAATTGGGACGTTCTTAATTCAATGGCATCTCCCGTTTTACCAGATTGGCTCCGGTTTTCGAGATAACGGTATTTGAAGATTTGATTAAATTTTAACTATTTTATAAATTACTCCATCAGTTTTGAAGTTATTTTACTAAACTTTTGCACATAACGGTTTTTTAATATTACCTTAATTATTCCTTAAAATTATCGAAATTGTTGCACTTTAACGTATAGCTCCAATACAACTGATTACTCAGATATGTGTTTTTGTGCTATAACTCTAATTTCATATCTGAATAATAAATTGTATGCGTGCTATATGTTAAAGTGAACCTATAATAAATTTTTACATGCTTAATTGGAGGAGTTATAACGCAAAACAACGTCTCTGGTCAATCAGTTGTATGGGAGCTATATTTTGGAGTCAACCGATTTCGATGATTTTATGAGATGGTGAAGGAAATGATAAAATACAAACGTCTGCAAAATTGTAGTAAAATATCTTCAAAACGGAGGGAGTTTTTTTATAAAATAGTTAAAATTTAAGCAAAGTTTCAAGTACCGCTATCTCCAAAACTGGAGACAATCGGGAAAAACTGGGGACGCGATTGAATTTAAAAGGCTCCAATTAAGTAAGAGCAACTATCAGAACCTTTGTCGAAAAAAATTTGATTTGATACCACGCTCGAAATATTCTGACTATAAGAAGGAAAGTAATTAAAAGTACTAAATCGGCGTTTTCGCACACTTCTAGAGAACATTTTTTTGAAGCATTTTACAGGTATATACAACGTTATAAGGACTATTAGCTATAAAAATATTTAGATCGTTTCGACAAATGTGCCTTCAAATAAGATATTTTTGGAATAGAAATTACGCTCGAGATCGCAGAATATTTTATCTTTAAAACATGGTTTATTCTGAAAGCACACCTCTTGCTAAGTTGTCAAATTATTCGTAATTGTTTGTAGAATACGATACATACTTAAAAAGTTCTTAAAATTAAATGCTTCAAAAACTATACGCGATATCCGAAAATGTTGAAAATGGTGAAATGTGGAGTTACAGACTTTGAGTTACTTGCCATTTCGTTATTTTTTAATGCACACTTTTCTTACCTACTACATATGAAGTATACACATAAGTGCTAAATGCCCATTAAACTTCAAATGAGAATATGGTGTGCTTCAAAAGTTATGACATAATTAATTTTGCCCCTCTTAAAAATTACATAAAAAATTCACTTGTTTTCATTATTTTTTTTAAATTTAAACACCTATAATTCAAAAGTTATGCAGCAAATTGATCCAAATCTTTTTTGAGGCTTCAAGTATAAGTCAATGAATTATATCCAAAAGCAACCAGCTTGATATAGTTTTCAACAGTGAAAATAAAGCTAAATAACACCAAGGTTACCTGTTTTTTAGATTTGCCCATATGTTTGACTTTCCTTTGTTTTATTTTTCCAACGTCAAAAGCTGGACTTTTTTTTTGAAAAAGTCGGTACAACAAAAAATACGAAACACGTTTTCTGTCAGATAGCTAACATGCCGGATAAGAAGAAGAAGTGAAACTAACAGGAAAAAAAAGAATCTTAATTGCTAATCTAGGCAAAAAGCTAACTACGTACCAAATTTTAAGTAAATCGGACCAAAACTACGATTTTTTCGAATAGATCGGTCCCTGGTCCACTTCCCGGAAAAAAGTATCCTATATGCTAATCTGGGCAAAAACCTACCTATGCACCAAATTTTAAGCAAATCGGACGATTAATACGATTTTTTCGAATATATCGGTCCCTGGTCCTTCTTCTTCTTCTTATTTGGCGCTGTAACCGCCTAAGCGATTTTGGACGAGTCCAAAACAGCACACCAGTCATTTCTCTTCTGTGCTAACTGAC
>NW_023458561.1:5702160-5705430 GCF_013731165.1 Rhagoletis pomonella | reverse complement strand
AATTTATAGTTTGATTTGTTTTGCTTTATAGTTAACACGGTCCCGTGCAGTTTGAAACCATTTTGTTGTAAATTTCTTAAAATCCGCCTCGTTAGAAAATTTTCTGAAATAGGCTTCTATAAAGATATAATACAAAATGCATAAATTAAAACAATAAAACATCATTTCTAAAGAGAAATACCTTTAAACGCAGCAGTTATGGCTAAATTTTGAAGCGAAATTTTATTATCAACATTTTTCCATGTTATTTGGCAAGCAACTTCATCGATGACTAAACGTTTCCAAACAGCTCTCACAAATTTTCCGCACTCGGGGATGCCAATCAAAAAGATTTCGTTTTCCTAGAAAAGTAAATAGAAAAGGTACATTGTATTAAAGAAAAGTGGCAGATAGATATTTTATCGCGCATACAATTATTTTAACCTTCTCCGCATCTCTTTGAATTTCATCTTCGAAATGTAGGAATTCCTCTTTTGTTTCAAAAGGAGTCTTTGGAAATGCCGTTTCACGATTACTTGTTGCGGTCTTCTCAGTAAGAAGTCGCCTAATATTTAAAATTTCTGTTAATAACCTTGTTTGAGTTTTGTTGTGTTCTTCATCCAAGTCATGTAATTTGCGTTTCAAATTTAAAATATAGAAACAATAATTGTTTAGCATTACAGATAATTCTACCTAGTTATGAATGAAGTTATTCCCAAAAATTTTTGTAATAAATTCAAGAAAGGATAGAATGTTGAATAATTAAAACTCGAAAGCACATTTTCATATTTACATAATGTTTTCCACAGGTTTAATCCATGAGTCCAATGTTATTGAAATTTGGAAATTTCAAGTGATAATTTTTAAGCCGAAACACATTTTGAAACTAATTTATTTTCTTTACGTACCTTGATTTTCATTTTTTAGGCAAATTATTTCTTTGAGGCAGGTATCCATTTTAGATTCCAAATTAGACGGTTTTCCTAAAAGCACTGCAAGTCTTTAATATGTAAAGTATTATCTATTTATGTAAATTAAGCTTACCTGTCTTCATCGAAGATTCCAACGAAGTCAGCGTATTTAGAGGAAGCAGAGTGTTTATTGGAGTTATTTGCGTAGTTTGCTTTTGAACTGGTTGAGATTCCTGAATCATTGTTAAAGGCAAAAAATGGTTCCTGCCCAGTTGGGAATCTTTTAGGAAGTTATACGTTTTTTCAGACATTATGCGTTGTGTACGAGAGGTACAAAAACATTAACTGGTCCAAAATTACTTTACAAAAGTAAACACTTTTCTTTTAGTTGTGAACAAGAATGAATTATTGTTTTTAAATCATATAACAGTGAATCAGAGCATTTTATATTTAATAGGCTTGACTTTAAGGGTATTTCAAAATAATCTTTTAAATTCAACACTTCATTTGAATGAACCAATTTATCTTCGTAAATTGAAAAGGACTGGATCTTAAAAATTTTGCCGTCAAAAATGTAAAAATTGTCTGGGAACTTTTTTGACCAAAACATATTGTGACTGGTTACGGATAATAGTTCGCCTTCAGCGTTTATTTCCAAACTTAGAGTTGAGCATTCTTCTCTGGTGACTTGCAGGCTTTGCTCAACGAGAAGATTATATATTTGAGACGCAACAAAGTTTCCCTTCCTAACCATTTGCTTGACTTTATACAAGTGATTCTCAAATTTAAAGGCACTAAACGTGTCCAGGTTTTCACGAAAATTTAGAACTTCGTCAGGTAGATGCAAAAGGCAATGAAAGTTATATTTGAGCAATGCTATGTCATAAAGATCGGGTACTTCGTTTATAAAATCAGTAATAAGTTCCCTCGCACAACTATTGTTAGTTAAGCAATGGCTCTTATGAAGTAAAATCCTTATAGCCAAGCTCAATTTTAAAAAATGCTTGTAGCGAAGGTCAGATAAAATATCTTTTAATATGACAGGACCAGTGTAAATTAAAAATTGTCTAAATTCAACAGCTTTCCATCTGTCTAAGTCACAAAATTGCCTTGGTTTTCTCGAGAATTCTTTTGATATATTTGGTTTCAATAAAAGTAAACGCTGTTTTAATATTTCGATCTTCTCCTTTGTTAGAGAATATTTCTTCCGTCTTACGGAAATCCATGAATTAAGTAGAGTTTTAACGACACCCAGGCAAATAATGTACATGTAGTCATATGCAGTTTGAGTCACAATATTAATAGGTAACTGCTCAATAGCCATTTTAGTCATTACGTTATGATGGTTGGGATCACATCTATTTCGGAACTGCTCATCAGTTCTAAGCATAGAATTTTCCAACTCATAAGTAATCCTATTTTCGAAATGTTTGCCTTTTTGTTGGCATTTTATGCAACTAAAGTATGCGCTATGACTTTTGACACCTAAAACAAAGGATCTTGCTGGTGCGTCGCATATAACGGCCCTGAATTTTACTTCATAAAAGTTCGATTTATAACTAATCCCTTCATTAATTAATTGGCAAACTTCTTCAATGAAAAATTGCAAATACTCATTAACATTTTGAGGCTTACTTATACCTTCATAAGTACCTACCATCAGTACAACAGAAGTGCCGTGAATTATTACTAAAATGGGCCATGCTTGTAATCGCGAGCTCTTACAAAGAGGCAATCCATCTATATTTATATTAAGAAGGATTGTTCTATCCTTAAAAACATTACCTTCTAAGAAGTCTGTCAAACAATCGATAAGTCCGTAGTGAACATATTCACCTGGTCCCATTTTTCTAGCTATAATTTCGTTAGGGGTTTGTTTTAACGTCCTAGCATCTGCTGGCAAGTCAGGTATATTTGATTTTAGAACTTTTAATAAACCGTTTAAAGCAGCAGTTGTTATGTTATGTTGTACAGCCCATTTTGCCAACTTAGCGCGAGTATTTGCATTAGGGCAACTAAGCCCAACTTCGGGCACATGGTATCGTAATTCTACAACTGAATCTGAATCATATGTAAGATCAGTCATTTCTGATTCTTCATCAGGTACTAGCAACTCCGCCGCTACATGATGATCATCAGTCGAAGTTTTTCTAAGTTTGTCAGATTCCACATTCACCGCTACAGGACGTTTATCAGCCGAAGATTTTCTTTTCAAAAGATTAATTACCTGCACTGCGGTTTTGCGATCATTTCTCCTCGACATTGTAGTTTTTAAAACTAAATGGGCTGATTGTATATGTACATATACTTTAATTAAATTAAGTAATGGTTTTAATGGAGGATGGTTCCGTGCGCAGAAGTGGAAAACTTTTGACTGCCA
>NW_023458561.1:5685134-5702060 GCF_013731165.1 Rhagoletis pomonella | reverse complement strand
TTTTGTTTTTTTTTATGTATGTTACCGCATAACTTTGGACCACGTCAACCGTTTTCGATTTTTTCGGAAAGGTAGTGTCTCAGAGGTGGTCCCATACTAATCTGGTTGAGATCCGATCAGTGGATCATGAGACATATATATATATATTTTTTTTTTTATATGGGAGTTGAAGTCGGTTTTTTTTTTGCTAAGAATTACTTGTTTTCATTCGCAATGCAAACTTAAGAAAAATGAAAATATCTTGGGAATCTAGAAAAACGGTATACAGATGCGTAATCTAGGACCCAGAATTAAGTTATTCCTAAGACACCGATGCGCTGCGTAGTGTTTCCGATTTAGTTGATATTTATAATATATATTTTCTACAGAGAGGATGTAATTTTGGATGACATTTAGAGTCATAAATGAGTTTAAAAAGAATCCAGAAAGAGTAGTTTCTGAGGCCAACACGAGTCAGAAAGAGTGCAGAGCAAGAGTCCGAAATTAGCCGTAATGAGTCCAATAAGTGTCAAAAAAGAGTCTAAAAAGAATCCAAAAAGAGTCGTTTATGAGGCCAATAAGAGTCATAAAAGAGTCCAGAGTAAGAGTCCGAAATGAGATGTATATGAGGCCAATGTGTGTCATAAAAGAGTCTAAAAAGAATCCTAAAAGAGCCGTTTATGAGGTAAATAAGAGTCATAAAAGAGTCTTGAGTAAGAGTCCGAAATGAGCCGTATATAATAACAGTAAGAGTCAAATATGGCTCATATTGAGGCTCATTTGATGTATGAATTTAAGCTCATATATGTCGACCTTTGCAGGAAGGGAAACACCCTCATTCCGGACTCTTAAATGAGCTCATTATGAGCGTAAATGCTCCGAAATAGGACTCCTTTAAGACTCATTTATGACTCCAAATGTTTGCTGGGATATGTAGGGTATTTTACTTGTATGTTTTTATACTTGTTTAAATTCTTGATGTTCAATTTATGATTCAATGAATTTGTTTGTTATCAAAAAGAAAATTTTTGATTATGGTGCATTTACATGGTATGAATCTGTTCATAAGCCATATGAATTTTCCTATAAAAGAAGCACCAACTCTATGAAGAAATGAATGAAAGCGATATATATTTAACAATTTTGACTTGTATACTTGACAATATTTTTTTTTGTAAACAACAAATAAAAAAATGTTATTTTGTGCTAGCTTCGAAACTAGAAGCTTATTTTTTTTTTTAAATGTGCTTTAAAAAGGACCTACTGCCAATAAAGCCTTGTGGATTGCTATTTTTCTATATTTGTAATGCTTCCATTTAAACATCTTTGTGAAAAAACAGTTTTTTGTTCAGAATTACTTGTTTACGAAACGTTTGGCATAAGTTGAAATCATAGGGATGCCGTTTTCTTCCGTTTCTCAGTGGATTTTATACTTGAAAAGGTACCAAAATATGTATGCAATACTTCTACATATCTTCGTTTAAAGTACAAAACCGCGCATCAAGGAAATGCAAAACCTCGTATGGGAGGTTGCCTAAATTTTATAGGAGAGAGTGAAACTTGTCCTAATTAAAAACGGTTCTCTCTTTTAAACTTAATAATCTTCTCTCCTTATGTCTAAGTATCGATATTTTATTATAAATGGCTAAGGGCTTGATGTCAGGAGCTTCCGATGACCAAATATCTTTTTTGGCACAAATTTCAGTTCCGACGTTTTGCAGAACCACACACAGATATACATATTGGCGCTTGAACAATATGTTAGTGTCTGGCCTAACTTCTCCTCCGATATGCGGCGTGCGTGATTTTGTCACACAAAGTAAAGGACAGTTTTACGCCGACTCCGAACGGCGATTGTATTTTAATGAGAAGTTGTTTCCATGACAGAATACACTCAGGGGTTTACTATTACCAACAGAGGGGCAACCACTATTATAAAATACTGGGCTTGAACTCGGGCTCTGCGTAATGCTCTACAGCAGCCGCCACTACTTTTACATATATTGCTGGTATATTCAAAATACTATCCCGAACTTCGGAGTGTAGATATGTAATATAAAAAAGAATGAGAGGTACTATAAGAAAATGTACCCGAAATTCTGGAGCAAATGAAAAAATGCTCATTGAAACCAGTTCACATGTATAAATTAAAAGATATCTTAATAGGTTACAGTGTGAAGGAAATAAAAGATCATAAAATGTTTATTTGTTTCGTTAATTCTCTGAACCTTTTAAGATTTGACACTCCATTGTTTGCAGTAGTTTGCAAATATACACTAATTGTTCTAAAATCGCAAACTTTTTCGTGGGATGTTTTTCTTTGATTTCGAATTGAAAATACATTACGATCATATTGTACCGAAATAAGTATCTCTGCATTTTGTAAAAGCCAGAAAGAAGCATAAACTGTTTGAAAAAATTAAAGGGAGAAGTATACATGCCTTCTATAATTTTGACTTATATGTATGTATATTTGGCAAGTCTTTGTGTAACAAAAAATACACATTTTCATTTCTTTGCCAGCTTGGAAAATATAGGCTTATTTTTACTTAAATGTGATATAAAGCCCATTAAAATGTTCTGTAATGCCTTGTTTTTAAGTTTGTTATCATAGTGCTTTGTATTTTTATTGTCCACTATACGTGAGTTGCTTCTCTTCAAAAAGTTCTAGTTCAAAGAATTTCTTTGTTTTGAATTTGTTTGTTTATTGTTTTTAATTTTTAAAATTCCTATATTTGACATGTATGTGAACGGCGGAGTTGCCGCTTTCCTCCTTTTCGGTGGGTTTTATATTAAAAAAGGCCTCAAAATGGGAAAAAAACCTCGTTGGTATCTCTGCATCTGTTAAACTTTTTATGGGAAGATGTATAAAAATCCAACTTGCTATAATTTCATATGCTTAACAGTATCACAACAGTATGTTTACAGTATCTCCCCATAATTTTTCATATGAAAAAATCTATTATATGCATATCATTGAATTCCTCATAAGAACATGTAGCCCCTTTATTTTAGCGTATCAACAGTACATCATATGGCTTCATACCATGTAAATGCACCATTATTCAATAATAAACTTTCAAACAAGAAAGAAATAAATATTTTTAAATTGAACAATATATCATATGATATAAGCATTAACACCAATAATAATGTCAGCCTTGAAATCCAACGGAGAATCACTCTTGCCAACAAGTGCTACTTTGGGCTGAGTAGGCAATTGAGAAGTAAAGCCCTCTCTCGTCGTACAAAGATCACACTCGATAAGTCGCTCATTATGCCTGTGCTGGTGTATGACGCGGACCCTGTAGTCAAATGTACTAGTTGTAAACTACCTCACAACTAGTATGAAACGCATGCCCAACTAGTCGGCCAACTATCTTTTTTCCATGCAATCAACTGGTATTTTTAACATGGGGATGTCCTACAAGATGGCAATTGTCAGATTTTGGTCAGAAATATACCAGTCTCATACTAGTTCAAAATAGACAGAAAAATCCTAGTCCAATTATGGACCAAAACCACTACTTTGGAAGTCAAAAAATAAAATGAATTCATGAATATACAATAAAAAAACTTTTGATGAAGTACACTTTAATACATTACACATTTTTATTTAGCTTAGATTTGGCAATAATTAATGTTAAATTGTTTGAGTATTAGTATTTCGAACCAAAATTGAAATGCATTATACATTAAACGTTATTAAAAGTAAAAGCTTACAGGTACAATAAATACTATATTTTTATCTTTTTTAATAATATTGAATATGGAAAAGAAAACATTTTGGTTAAAAATAAAACTAACATTTTAGTTCATTTTTGAGTGAACTAAAATAAAGATGAAAGTTTTCATTGAAATAAATTAAATTCATTAACTTTGCACATTTCAGTCCTTTCTTTTTAAAATTTTTTAAAAGTAATAATTAATGTTTAAAATTTGAGATTCGGATAAGAATAAAATAAATAAATAATTCAAGCAGTTATTAAATGTTCTTAATTTTTGTCTATACTTTGGCTTGTTGATTGATAATTGAAATTAATCAAATAATTATTTAATCGTGTAATTAAAAAAAGTCAAAGATGATTGAAAGTACTCACTCCACTTCCACTTAATTTTCTTCGTTGGTTCTCTTCATACCTCTATGATAGATCACAAAGGGTAATGTTTAAAAATACTATCTCTGACGTCATTTGTGTTACTTCAGGAGTCCCTCAAGGTAGCCACCTAGGCCCGGTTCTGTTCTTGCTTTTTATAAACGATAGTTCCACAGATATATAGTTTTCCAAAATTTGAATATATGGAGATGATGTAAAGCTTTATAAATCGTACGTTTCAATTAAAGAAAGGTCAGACTTACACCCCTATTCTGCAACTTCTTCGTATTCGGATTTTGGTATGAATCGTAGAAATAGTATGCTGCAATCCGAATCGTATTTTCGAACTTTCGAAATTCGTAACAATGGCATGCCTAAAAACTAACGAGTAAGCTTTTTTGCGTAATTTTGTACGAAAACAATTATGTGTCGGAGGCGAGATAAAAGACGTTAATCGATGTGTGTTTGCAGGAAATATTAGTGGTGTTCATTTAAACAGATAAATTTCCCTTTCACATATACGTATATTTTTATCCACTGCTTTATATAAACGAGCAAAAAAGAATCTTTGTTGCCCCTTATCGAGAAACTTGAGTCCGGTTTAGTTATTTGTACAATGATTTTCGGTGGTTGTCTCCAAACGCATAACCCGAATCCAAAATCTTTACCATACACGTGTAATCAAAGGATTACAATTTTATTTAAAATAAATGTTTCAAATTTCCGACTACTAGCTTATTAATAAATTCGGTTTGCACTATGCCCTTTTTTGCAAATTTGGCCGTGGGTTCTGCGCAATAATACTGTGGATGGCGTAGTCGGAGTGATATGCACAAGTTATATACCTTTGACATACGGGAGCCCCTCTTCTCCGGCAACACAGATAGGAGAGTTCTACTAAGTAAGGGTTATAATCCTTAAGCGCGGCCGAAGGCAGAAGCAAGTGCTACAGGTGGTGGACATAACAAAATGCATGTTTTCAATGGCTTCGAAGAAGCTGTTATTGCATTAACTGGATTGAGAATCAGTTCTTCAGGCACAGGAGGAGTTCTGGCTTGTGGTTCAACAATTCAACCAGAAGCTGACATAGATGCGCCCATGGTTACTATGCCCGACAGCTCTGCATACCCATGTGAATCCATTGCCATAGCGCCCGATTATTCTGCTGCTATAATTGCAAATACATCACAATCCATAATTTTCCTCAAAATATGTAAAATTAACCAAGCACATGATGAGTGTTTTTTTAATTCCTGTCCACTTTATTTTCCTTCATTCAGCTATCTTCGAAAAACAACTGATAGCTGGCAATGCTGCACATGTTTCCGCAAGGGTTGCAGCATGTGGATTTTTCGTTTTTCGTAGCGTAGCTACGAATTACGAATTACGAAAATTCGGGTTCTATAATAAGGGGGTTAAACAGCATGGCTTACTGGTGTAAAGTAAATCGTATGCCTCTAAATATTAAGAAATGTAAAGTAATGTGCTTCTCGCGAAGAGCTGTTCATCCCTCTTGTTATACAATAGGTAACCATAACCTGGAACAGGTATACAATTCTGTGGACCTTGGTATCACAATGGATCCTAAGCTTAATTTTAATCTTCACATTAATGTGACAGTCAAAAAGGCTAAAGGTGTACTTGCATTTGTGAAACAATGGTCAAAAGAATTTTGTGACCCTTGTATCACAAAAACTCTGTTTACAATATTAGTTAGACCAATTCTGGAATACGGTTCGGTGGTTTGGAATCCAAGGTATCAACTCATGACATGATAGAATCAATTTCAAAAACAATTCCTACCTTTTGCTTTAAGAAATTTCCTATGGGATTCTCAATACAACCTTCCGCCTTATACGAGCCGATTAAAACTTATTAATCTAATTTCAAGTCCGCTTCTTCTGGGCGAAGTTAGCCTTAATGTTCCCTCCTGGAAGCTTGTAAAACTAATTTTGAATTGCACGACCTACTCCGTTGCCTATGCCTGGATTTTAACTCTCATTCCGGTACTTTTGATATATCAGATCCGCTTTTCAGTATTAAGAAAGCGGTACTCTCCTCTCTCAATAAATTTATTATTAACATAAATACATAAAATCAGCTGATGAATTTAGTTCTGTAGCTGAACAGTTTTAGATCTCGCCCCCTTACAAACTCCTGCCTATCGTGACTAGGCGTAAAAATTCAAAATGCTGGTTCCGTACATCATGCGGACTGCACCCCTCGTGCGGATGGGCGGGTATGGAGGGTAAAAACCGTTGGGATTATTATTTTTATTATTTTATAAATAGCTACAATTTTAAAACTGTTACACGTAAACTAATGAAGAAATAAAAACTTACTTGTAAATAGTCCTTCTTTAATATAAAAATAATTTTAAAAAGTTACATCCACACATACCATAATTAATAATGGGCTACCGCGTATGACTGATTGAGGTACCTATGCGCACGATATGCATTCGACAAGTTGCGGGTACTCTGGTAACATAATACAAAACTTTGCTTCATAACTAATACTGTCCCTTAGTTAGTCAAACATTAAGGAACGTTCATACGTATTTTTATTGATGTTAAATATCATCGCGATTTTCGATTTTTGTCCAGCCAAATCGTCACTTTTGCCTTAACTTGACGTGGTCATTGTGCAATGAACATTATTGCCAAGTGAAATATATAGTAAATTTATTGACGGAATATTTTATTTTAAGGAGCAACGGATTTTTTTAGCTCTTTACTCCAACTCCGCTTCAGCGAAAATCCGTTGCTCTGCTCCACTCCAAAGCACTAGTTTGCACTGCAAAGTTTAATGCAATCAAATAAAAATTCAAAAATCAGGCTCCGCAAATCTCTTCTTATTTTTATTAGCTTTAATTTAAAAAAATGTTATTAAACTGGTATAAAAATAATGGCTCTGGACTATTTTGAATAGTTAATTCCAGTTTGGCACCACTGTGCACCTTTCTAACAAACTCGGTGTAAATATTACTTTGCGTCCATTTTAATTAATTTGATAACACTTGAGTAGATACATATTAAAGTACAAAAAAAAAATATATTTGCAGCTTTTTTGGTTCTATTTTGGTTGGTTGGTATGTATTCTTTTTTAAAGCTGCATCTTTGTTTTTTAAATAATTTTTACAGCTAATATATTTCACCGACAGTTGTGCGAGTGGAGAGGCAATTCGCTGGTTGACGGGCAAGCAGAGCGGTAGATAGCGGCGCAGAGATGTAGAGCAGTTTAATTCACTTATTCAACTTGTTATTCTTAAAATACTTCATTTTTTAATAAACCAAGTGCTATTTGTATTTTGTAAATAACGGAGAATATATTTTCAATTACCACTTTGGACATTCTTGGCATCTCAGAAGTGGGATGAAAATCCCAATATACGAATTTTGCATAGAACCACGCCTGTGTGGATGATTTGGTAAAAGAAAACCACCACCAACGGCGGCGAGAAATTTTCAACGAGTAAATGTAGCAGCGCAAACCAAGAATGATAGAATACAAGATTGCGGCAATCGAGCTGAGAGCAACTGGCCGTGACGTCAAAATATACCAGAATGAGAGAGCAAGACGAACTCGACAAGAAAAAGAGGAAGCATCGAACAAAAGGCAGTGTTGCCAAGTTTTGAATTTGAAAAAGCACCACATTTCTATTGTTGTATTTTATGGACTTTATATGAATACATAATTTTATTGTAAGGATGCCGATTCAAATTAATAAAAATTAATGTTTCTTGCACAACCGTCGATTTCTTCTGGCTTGATTGAAGGTGCTGCACATATTTCGTTGTCGCTTATAATTGTCACTGTGCCATGATTTTGTTTAAATTTTTGTAAAATTGCTTACCACGCTTACGATTGCTATACATTTTTATCCTTTTTTTTAAAGATTTTATAATTTGATGTCTTCAAACTAAAAACAAAAGCACCAAAAACGCACCAAGCACAAAACTTAAAATACCCACTAAATTTCGTGCGAAAAGCATCAACCGCGCGACCTTTATTTTCTGGATCGTGAGCGCAAACGGCTCTTAACGTTTCAAGAGAGCATTGCCAACGGTCAGAAAAGAGTTGTCAAAGGCAAGTGACTATGCGCAAAGAAAACGGAAAAAGTGTCAGCATTGTTTTCAACGGACGCAAAGAAAATAGCAACGAAGCAACGATTAAAGCATCGTACAGCAATAGTGAAGAACTTTCTAGAATTTTAAGATATGTGACGATTTCTAGCAAAAAGTTAACCTGCTTAGAAAAATATGGGATAAATGATAAAATTGAATGCATTAAGGGTTGATCAACTCAATAAATTGTTGCAAAACCAAGGTGCGATGGTTATGGGCAATAAAGCGGCGAAGATTTTGAAGCTGACAGAAATATATGAATCTGACGAAGCGGATGCTGAAGAACTCGAGGAAAACAGTGAAGTTGCAGCCATGCAGAAGCAAATGGACGAGATGCGTATATCACGCGGGACTTCCTAGGTCTCAAAATGATCTTGTGGTAGGTCAGCCGAGGCAAACGGTATCATAGCCGAGTCCAACACCTATATCGCCAGACGTAAACGGCCACGATAGTCATTCCAATGGTACGATGGAGGTTCAGGCTGCAATGCCAATGGGTTCATCAGAGCGGGAAGCAAATTGCACAACGACAAGAGCAGGGCTACCGCCAATGGTTACCACGACACAACGTGATTGGAAAAGAAGTGCAGTACACGACATCATCGGATTATTACCTGATTTTGATCCGCTAAAGGGAACGTTGACATCGGAGCAATTTATTCGAAAAGTTACACAACTACAACAAGCGTACGGCTGGAGTGAACAAGAAATTTTGTTAGCAGCTCAATCTAAATTAAAAGGCGTGGCCAAAGAATGGCTTGACACACAAAATGTTTTTCAACGATGGTCAGGGTTTGTAACAGCATTTCAAGGAGATTTTCCATTTACAATGAGTACGGCAGAGGTACATACGGAAATGTTGAGACGGAAAAGGCGTGCAACTGAGACTTTAACGCAATATTATTATGCAATGTTAAATATTGGTAGGCGAGGTAAGGTTGATGCAGAATCATTTAATGCGTACATTATAGGGGGGTTAAACGATAATACCTTAACACGAACTCTTATGGCAATGAGATTACCGACGTGCAACGATTTGCTAGGGTTTATCAAATCTACCATGGGCATCAAAGGGTACAGATGTTAATAAGAACTTAAGTGAATATGCGCAAAATACTACAATGGAAAAGAAGTCACCCAAATGTTTTAACTGCAATGAATATGTGCATATCGCAACAAAATGTCCAAAACCTCAACGCAAAGCAAGATACACTAGATGTAACAAGGTGGGGCATGAGTCAAAGACCTGCCGCTCAGACAAACCGACGGTGGCGAAAGATATAAGCAAAAATATGTATCCACCCCTAATGTCAAGTGTAGAATTGAATGGTGATCAGTATTCCGCATTTATTGATACGGGCAGTGATACGTCACTTATAACCGAATCTTAAGTCCCTGCCAATGCTATAAAGAAAGCTTGTGTTAGGAAGTTGGAAGGATTTGGGGTGAAACGGTTTGCAGCAAAGAGGACATTGACGTAGAGTTAGTCATAGATGGCTTCAAAATAAACACGAAATTGCAAGTAGTACCTGACGAATTTTTGCCATACGACGTTTTCATTGGACGAGATGTGTTGTGCCAGAACGATTGTACACTAGTTATACAGTCCGGAAATATGCAAGTACAGAAGAAGAGCGTAGACGTTTATAATATTGATGAGACATTGAAAGATGATGAACTAAATGAAATACGTAATTTATTACAAATATACGATGATTGTTTTGCGGAAGATTTGGCAAGTCTTGGACGATGTAGGACAACACACATGGAAATACTAGTCGACACGAGAAGCCAATTGTAGGTAGGCAGTATCAGGTGCCGTTTATACAAAGACCAGTACTGTCAACGATCATCGACGATCTGCTAAAACATAATATCATGCGTCATAGTTCATCGCCTCATGCAGCTCCAGTTGTTGTCGTGAAGAAAGCCAACGGGGAGGACAGGATGTGCGTAAACTTCAGGGCACTTAATGCAGTAACTATAAAAAAACAATTCCCAATGCCAGTAGTAAAGGAGCAATTGTCGAAGCTTGGGGGGGGGGAATAGGTTGTTCACGAATCTTGATATGACTGCAGCGTACTACCAGATACCATTACACGAAGATAGCAAAAAGTTTACAGCATTTCCAACTCCTGAGGGATTGTATGAGTACAACGTGATGCAATTTTGTCTTCGAAATGCACCGATGGTGTTTCAGGAGATGATTATTCAACTTGTGAGAGGTTTGCGGAATCGAGGTAAGATTATAAGCTACGTTGACGAAGTAATTATTGCAACGAAGACAGTCAGCGAAGGTGTGGAGGTACTAGCCGAGTTTTTGGATGCGGGGACTTACGCTAAAGCCAAGCAAGTGTACGTTTATTGCGGGAAGAGTAAAATTCTTAGGGCATGTTGTAAGCCATGACGGTATACGCCCTGGTGAGAAAAAAACTAAGTCCACCGAAGCTTTCCCACAACCAACCAACGCTAGTGAGGTTCGAATATTCCTTGCCTTAACAGGTTTTTTCAGAAAATTCATCGCAGACTGCGGGTGCACTGCCAAGTCACTAACGACGTTATTGAAGAAGGGACAAGCTTTTCAATGGACAGACGAATACGCCACGGCTTTCGAAATGTTAAAGCAAGCGCTTTCTACTCAACTGGTGCTTTTATTTGACCCGACAAAGAGTCACGAGGTGCATACCGATGCCAGTTCCATTGGGTTGTCTAGAGTTATGCTTCAACTCTAAGGGGAAGACTGGAAGCCGGTACACTACTACAGCAGGCTATGCAATGCAGTTGAATTAAACTATCATCATCACATGAATTAGAAGTTTTCGCCATTGTGGAGACGCTTGAACGACTACGAGTATATTTACTAGGAGCACTGTTTATTGTACGAACGGATTGTAATGCGGTGGCCACGACTAAGGCCACCACACCACTGAGACCACGCATTGTCAGATGGTGGCTAAGACTACAAGAATTTGACTTTATATGTAAACATCGACCTGGGTCGAAAATGCAACATGCTGACTCTCTTAGTCGAGCGCCAGTTGAGACAACGACAAGTATGAACACTGTAGCAGAGAAAGTATTGCAACTTAAGCAAACACCAGCGATTGATGACTGGGTTTTTTTCAATGCAACTACAAGATGAGAGTCTACGACGAATTAGCAACATCATTAACGGGAGGGAAACTACAGACGAAACGACGATTAAACAGATGAAAACAGACTATACGATACATAATTGCCGGTTGTTCTGGAAGGTAGGAGACCAGTTAAGACTAGCGGGTCCAAAAGCGGTAAGATGGCGAGTAGTTTAGTCATACCACGACGATGTCGGACATTTCTCAGTAGAGTAGACATTACAACAATTGGGTAAACATTTTTGGTTTCCTCGAATGAGACGGTATGTGAAGTCATACATATCAGCATGCGAGTGTTGCTTAAACAAAGTAAAAGGGGGAAAAGCTGAAAGTAGAATGCACGTAAGGCATGTGTTGCCGATTCCATTTAGGCATATCTTTATTGATCATGTGGGACCATTTCAACGCACCAAGTCAGGGCTCTCGTATATCCTCGTAATGGTATGCGGATTTAGTAAATACGTAATACTAAAAGCGGTTCGAAATACCAAAACCGAACCGGTCGTGAAAGCACTAGAAGATATGATGGCGATCTTTGGACAACCCCTTAAAATAACTTCAGATCGGGGTACGGCATTTACCTCGAAACAGTTCCAGGAGCTCACCGATAAGCATGGTATCCAACACAACAAAACGACGTTCTATTGAAAAATTTCAACAAATCAATTTTCGTGATTGGGATAAAGAAAAATATTTGGGATACGATTTACACCAAATTTTGGGAAATACCCAATCGTGTGGCGCTGCCTTTAAACTTGTTGTACGGATGTTGTTAAAGAATGAACTATAAAAAAACGAACCAAAATTAAATAACAACAAAAATAATATTTTAAAACTTGTGAAAATTTGGTGCGGCTTTAATTTTTCGACTACTGTACGTGAGCTGGACCGGTTTGAAAATACCTCTAAAAGTGGAGCTTTTTATGAATAAAAATAGTTTCTTAAAGAATTTTTTGGAAAAAATCCCCCCAGATGATAAAACAGTTTAAGCTTAAAAAATTTACATAAAAATCTCAAAAAGTTGTATCCACGGAATCATAATAATGAGATTTTTTTGCTGTTTTTTAACTTTTTTCAAAGATTTGTGTATGAAAAACTTGAATAAATGCTCCAAAACTTTACCGATATAAACTTATGAGTGATCAGTGGAGAGGTATTTTCTCACCCTTTTTATTTCTTTGCATAAAAACTCATTCACGTCACATCACGTTCTTTATCAAATACCAACACATCTTAATTCAACATGGAATGACACGCGTTCATCTTACCTTCCTCTTTGATATTCTGAAGGAGCTTATTCGCAAAGAAATTGAAAGGATAAGATAATGGCTTACCAATGATACCTCATAAGTCTAAATTGGTAAGGTTTTGGCTGAGTTATTCAAGTTTTTCTTAAACCAGTCTTTGAAAAAAGTGCAAAAATAGCATCAAAAACCTCATTATTATGATTCCATAGAACATTTTTTTTTAAATATTTTTATGCAAACTTTTTAAGTTTAAATTTTTCAGTCATCTGAGGTAATTTTTTCAAAAAATATTAAAAAAACTTTTTATTAATAAAAAACTCAATTTTTGGAGGTATTTTCAAATCGGTCCAACTCACGTAAATCTTAATATTTTTCGAGATATTTTGGTGGAAATCTTAAAACATAATATATTTTATAATTCCAGTGGAAAATAATACCGTTTTACTGTACATAAGTTGACTATTGTTGGTCCACCAACTTTTAAGAGCACCTGCCTTCAAAGAATCAAACGCTAGTTTCCAATTGACAGTAGCTTGAAAAACTATTTATTAAAGAACGCAGTATTAAATAACAAACAATTCAATTACTGGCAAATATTTTTCTTATTTTGGTTTTCCGATACAATAAATAAAGTTTAATGGTGTACATAAACACCGAAGGTTGTATTTTAATTGTCAATTTAAGGTTCCCACACTTTCCCTTCTCGTTTTAATAATAAGGCGGTGTTGCAACAACTATGATTACTGGACCGTGCTATCATAGTACCACAATGCCACTAAGTGCATTTTAAAATTATTCGCAGACTTTCGCACATATACGTGTTTCCATGAAAATGTAAACCGAAAATGCAAGCAAATGAATTCAAACGGCTTTATAACTTTAAATTTCGTATTCAGATGGCGGAAAAAGGTTTTGAAAACGCGAAACAGTGGAGAGAAGAACTGAAAAAATTTAATTTAGTATGTGTTACTAGTAAAAATATTGTATGGGGGAAAAATCTGTCGCGTACGTTATGTCGCGTACGTTATTATATTTTTTTTTTAATAAAAACTAACCAGATATAATTTCTATCAAAAAATGGAAGGATTGTAAAGGTACAATATTTAGCTTAGTTTAGGAATTTTTAAAGAAAAGAAAAACTCTCATGATTCGCAGACTTTCGTATATATGTATATGTGTCTTAAAACCACTTCTTTTTTGTCGCGTACGTTATCACCTGGTTTTGAACGGATATTTTCCACACCAAAGTTTCGAGGCTGCTTATTTTTTTCTCAAACGTAGTACCCTTTGGTTGCAACATAACCGTAATCTTTTTTTTCTGTAACTTCTATTTTTGATAGATTTACGTTACTCTATAAGTGTACGAATGTCGCGTACGGCTGTATGGAAACACCCATATGTATTTACAAATAGGTAAAAGTTTCAATAGTTTTGGAAGGCGCCACGCCTCCATTTCCAATAGTCCCCACTTTTCTTCATGAGTATGAGATTGATTTCAAATATTTCCATACCAAGTTTTAGGTCACTACCACAAATACTTCCAGAGATATGCGGTATGGAAACCTCGATTTCTTTGGGAGATGCCACGCTTCCTTGATATATCGAAATTATTATCAGCTTATAACCATCCTTGAAAAGTCTGCAGTTCTTATTCTTTATTGGCGCTGTAACCGCCTAGGTGATTTTGACCGAGTCCAAAACAGATTTCTCTTCTATGCCAACTGACGCCAATCGGAAATGCCACGTGAACCAAAGTCCTTCCCCACGCGCGGCTCGCGTTGAATACTTTTAGAGCAGGAGCGTTGTGTACATACATGCTATGTACTGCTGCATGTGCAAAAATTTCCTTTATGCAATTTATGAAATTTTTGCACATGCACTTCTCAACTGTCATGTAATGGAACTTTCTTAAGTTTTAATTAGATGGCACTTCAAAGTATGCTCGGCCTAGTCTGATGCATCCTCCGGACACTGCTTCCGGAGCATTTTGCGGACTCTGCATGGCTTACCATTGGCCACAGTGCCTACCCTCCATTTTTTAACCAATAAATATTTTTTTTTATATAAATACATACATGCAAACATACTGGTATCCCCTCTCTCTGAGTTATTCATGGTCCTACGAGCCGGATACTCGCGGCTTATTTTACATCCACTAGACGACAAGTCGTCTAGGGGGGCCAGGATGTTTAAGCGACTTATGCATTTCCCGCATAAACAAAGAACAACGAACACACACACGCACTTGTATATTGCACTCCCGCCCAATACAAAGTGCAGCGAATAAACACACGCACTTGTGCTTAAAACTAATACGTTCGTTCTTCATTGGGTATGCATTTTTTAATGCACTTCTCAACTGCCGCAGAACAAAACCTACTAAAGTAGTTAATTGCTGGCACTCCAAATCATGCTAAACAATCTTGCTTGATGCATCACAACAATCTTGCTTGATGCATCACAACTCTTCCGGAGTTGCTTCACGGGCAGTGTTGCCAGGTCTTCGGCATGAGAAAACGTCCCTCTTGGTGTGAAAAAACGTCATTTCCTACCCAAAAACGTCTTATTCAAATGAATGTTCAAAAAAATGTTCTTATTAAACTGTTATTATATACAAAGGTACATATGTACGTAAAGTATATTAAAATATCATTTTGACAGTGCACATTTAAAATTCATTGTAAACTGGTTTGAGATCGTTAATATAAAAATCATTTTATACATCCACTTGTGATCAGCTGATTAAGTCATCACCATTTTGATCGATTTTGGCTATTTCTCTTTTGTTTATTTAATGTTTATTATTTTTCCATAAAAGCCAAGCTCATTATATAACAAACAAAATATAAATCCACATTTGTGCAAAAATTATAAAAAATCTGCAAAGATTTTAAACTTTTTATTTAAATTTTTTTTTTGAGTGTGCAGTTTGATAGCCCATTAAATTTCAGGTCAATAAAGTGCAATTTTAAAGAAGCTAAATAATCGCGTTGATTTTTAATATTTTTTTTTTTTATTGTAAACATTTGGTAAGGGGGTCGGTTGTCGAAAATGCTAAATTACGTTCTACTAAGTAGGAGCATAGCAATATTTCAGTCTTTTTTGCGTTCATTACATTTTCAATGAAGTCTTAAAAAAGTCGCCTACTTTTTTCTGACTTTTTGATGCTTTTGCGAGCGTGCGTGTTGCAAGAGATGAGCTCTTCCTGATTTGGCTTTTAATGTGCAATTGCAAACATTACAATAAGCCTCGAAACCTCAAGTGTTTACACAACCAGCCTTTGAACACGGGATCCTTAGTCCAAGAATCCAAAAAAAAAAATGCGCTTACGCTTGGTATGCATCTTATTTAAGTCATCTGCGTCTAAAGAATAAATATCTTTTGAAGCAGGTGCTGCGAAACACAAAGCTTGTAAAGATTTATTAAGAAAATAATTCAAAATCAGTTCTACTTACAAGATTTAGTAACAGAAAAAAATTACTGGGAAGTTAAAAAACGTCATTTTTACACAAAAAACGTCCAAACGTCAACAGGATATAAAAAACGTCCAAATGACGTAAAAAACGTCAACCTGGCAACGCTGTTCACGGGGCTCTGTATGACTTTCAGCATATAGAGGTGGTACAAGAGCTACCATTGGCCACAGCGCCTACCCAATTTTCTAAACATAAATACATAACCGATGCTCAACTTGCTTGACGCATCAACCCACATGCTCAACAATCTCTCTTGATGCATCACCACTCCTCCGAAGTGGTTTTAAACAGCAAAAGCCAAAGCGCTACAAGCTGTTGGGGCTCTGTATGACATTCAGCATACAGAGGTGGTACAAGAGCTACCATTGGCCACGGCGCCTACCCAATTTTTGAACTTCAATAAATAACCGATGCTCAACAAACTCGCTTCATGCATCACAACTCCTCCGGAATTGTCTCACGGGGCTCTGTATTGCTGTCAGCATACAGAGGTGGTACAAGAGCTACCATTGGCAACAGCGCCTACCCAATTTTCTAACTTAAATAAATAACAGGTGCTAAACACTCCCGCTTGACGCACACCCCCAAAAACTCTTATAGAGTTTAAGCGGCAAAGCCACAGCGCTACAAGCCGTAGGGACTCTGCATGACTTACAACCATGCAGAGGTGGTAACTGATGGTTATCATTGGCCCCGACGCCTACCCAAAACATTTTTGCTTTAATAAATTTTTATGCAAATACATTCATCCTGGTCCTGCCCTCTCACTGAGATATTCAAGCGTTTTTGTCCATTCGAACGAGAAGGCCAAGCCAGTGGAGCCGCTGAATTTTAGTTCGCTGCACTATGTCTATAACGTTGTAAAG
>NW_023458561.1:5657385-5685124 GCF_013731165.1 Rhagoletis pomonella | reverse complement strand
TCCACGCTTCCTTGATATATCGAAATTATTATCAGCTTATAACCATCCTTGGAAAGTCAGCAGTTCTTCTTCTTCTTTATTGGCGCTGTAACTGCCTTGGAGATTTTGACCGAGTCCAAAACAGATTTCTCTTCTCTGTCAACTGACGCCAATCGAAAATGGCAAGTGAACCAAAGTCCTTCCCCACCTACCTCTTCCTCTTCCTCTGTTACCAGCAGTGCGACTCACGTTGAATACTTTCAGAGCAGGAGCGTTTTTGTCCATTCGAACGAGAAGGCCAAGCCAGTGGAGCCGCTGAATTTTAGTTCGCTGCACTATGTCTATAACATTGTAAAGTTCATACAGCTCATCGTTAAATCGTCTGCGGTATACGCCTTCGCCAACACGTAAAGGTCCGTAAATCTTTCGCAGAATCATTCTTTTGAAAACTCCAGAGCCGCTTCATCAGATGTTTTCATTGTCCATGCCTCCTCGGCATACACCACACAGGCATGATGAGTGATTTATAGAGTGTGTGTGTAGTAGGTGTTCAAAATTGCAAAAAAAAACGGTACAGCCGTTCAGGAGATCAGCTCTTATAACTAGAAGGGACGTCTCTTTAATAATAAGTATAGATAAATAGCCAATGCCCGCACGCTTGGCGGGATCTTGAAACCCCTTTCGAACCATAAAAAATCATTCAATTCTATTCTATGTATATCTATAATACGTGTACCTAATTTCAAGCAAATCGGACCATAAATAAGATATTTTGTAATAGATCGGTCCCTAGTCCACCTCTCAGAAGAAAGTATCCTACATATGGGCAATTCTCAATTAGTTCGAACTTTCGTATGACTCCCCAGTTTTTCCTCGGACACATAATTTTCGCTGGTTTATTAACACAAATCAGGTTACATACATATATCCCTGCAGGGAAAGCTACTAGTTGTGAACTAGAATTCTACCAGTTTGCGTTTCAGCCCAACTAGTTAGAACGTTTTTCAATGTTAGCGACTGGTATTTTTAACATTGCGATGTCCTACGAGATGTCAATTGTCAGGCTATGCATCAGCATCTACTAGTAGAAATGCTAGTAGCATCATACCAGTTGATGAGATATTCTGCCAATTCATCCCCCATGAAAAGCATTAGTATGCCTTTTTGCTCGCGGCGCTCCAACAGTCGCAATGGCCGACAGAGCAAAACACTCGCGTGGTATGACTGAGGTACCCGGTTCAAGACCTGGCGCAGGGAACATTTTTTTATTTTATATTTTTTTTATAAGATTACTTTTATTAATAATTTTTATTTAGGGTTTTTTTCGTTATTCTTAAATTTAATTTAAAAAAATATATATATTTTTTTTATCTAGTTTTTTATGGCACAAGTAATTCTTCCCATATATTTGTTTATTTTTTTTTTGTAATGCAACTCGATTTTTAAACTTGTTATTTATATTTAAATTGAAATAATTATTCCTACTTACATTGATCTAACTTTAAAAATCTTAACCACATCCAAGCGGCCTCGAACCTGTGATCCCAGAACCAGAACCAGTAGTCTTCACGTGACGCCACAGCCGATATTTGTAAGAAAAGCAATTAATTGCGTTTTATTTTAGGCTTTGGAAATTCAAAGGCAGATGTCGCTGAACGCTTAAGTTCTTCGAAAATTTCGGACTGGTAGGCACATACTAGTTTATGAACTAGTATTTTTTCTAACTGGTTTGGGTTTTCACTTCAGGGTATTGTGTAGATTATGTAAATGCAAAAAGAGGACCACTGTACGTATTTTCTAGCCAAATATGCATACAATTCAGAAATAAAATTGGGAAATTTTCATAAATAAATGTGTGACTCTCCTATTTTATTTATTTTTTATTTTTACGTTTAAAAAATTAGTGGTGGTAGTATTTTGAGAGGAGAATCGAATGCACCCCGTTAGAAGTATGTGCTTTCATTAGAAAAGAAGTTATGAAGAGTCAAATTGGCGTGACTCCTTTTTTTAAATTGTGACACTTGCGCCTTTTATAGTATATTGTAGCTGATGCTTACCTCAAACTGTTATCGGGCAACTTTTATAGTGTTCTCGAGCATAAGAGGAATTAATTTAGACATGGCATGCTTATGTGCTCTCATTAGAAGAGCACAACTTCTTGAAAAAGTTACGATGCGTGCACAAAAGTAAAAATGCATATTTTTTATTGGCACATCTTCTGGAATTGGAAAATTTAGTCAAATACGTGTTGTCGGCCGCTGTGGTGTAGTGGTAAGCAGTGCGCGCTTTCACACATCAGCACCTGGGTTCAAGCCCTGGTCAAAGCAACATCCCAAAAAATATAGAAAAAGGTTTTTTCTTAACAGCGGTCGTCCCTCGGCAGGCAATGGCAAACCTCCGAGTGTATTTCTGCCATGAAAAAACAGCTTCTCATAAAAAATACAATCGCCGTTCGGAATCGGCGTAAAACTGTAGGTCCCTCCGCTTTGTGTGACAACATCAAGGCGCACGCCACATGTCGGAGGAGAAGCTCGGCCAAACACTAACATATGTGTAAGCGCCAATCTATTATATTATTATTACGTGTGTGCTCTATTGTAGTACAATAATTGCAAGAACGATAGAATACAAGATTGCGCATTCGCGCAGAATGACATTTGTGGGAACGGGTAAACAAAGAATATGGCGAAGAACAATGAGTTGACAGTTGTGTATTTGCAGTGAGAAAACGTATTTTCTTCACGATTCACTAGTTTCTCAAGCCATCTTTGAATATAGCAAATTAAGCACAACGTTAACAAAAAATACACAACCACTCTTGATATGTGTTCAAAAGAATGGGTCTTATTAATTAACTATTTAGAATTTTTGTGTTTGTATTGCAGGTGCCGAAAAAGTGATAATATCTTGTCGCAGCGCATGTTTTCCTGCAGAAAGTGGTCGATGCTTGCTTACCTCCGATTTTAATTTGTAATTTGTGGTATTTTAACGTTTTCAACTTAACTTGTCGTGTTTAAAAGTGGTCCGTAAAGTGCTTCATGCATATTACGCTGGTGTCTAAATTGTATGGCTTCTCCTGCAGGCAGAACTCTACCCACTTTCTGGCCAAGGCGTCGTCGCGGGGAAACAAAAAAACTGCATTTGGCGGCATTACCCCTACGGCTGCTGCAATTCAACACACGACACGACATTTTTATAAAGTTTTTATTACAAATAAAACGTTTTTTACTTCAGAACGCACGAATTACTTCGATTTTTCACTTGAAAGTACACAATACGTTTGCAATACGTTTGCACTTGTTTCTAAACAAAAAGTTGGTTTACGTATTGCCATAAACGTCAAAGTCGGCAAAACCAAAGTAGCGGTTTCGGGAATGCGCCACCTTCAGTTCATTACACCATGCAATAATTGTACAAGATACTTTTGAACTAAATATTATCTTCGTGCACCACTTTTTTAGTTGTTCATTAGAAAGCTACTGAGCGAAAAATAAATAAGAAAAGCCCAAAAAAAACGAATATATGTAATACCAAAGGCATTTTTTGTCCATGTCATCAAATCTGCACCGTTCGTTCGATTTTCGAAAATGATGAGTCAAATGAAGAACTTGGGCTGTAGATGCTTTTGGCAGTTTGCGTTCAAATATTTTTTTTGTATGAATAAGATGCGGAGCAGCGTCATTAAAGAAAACTAGAGAACCCGCATGGAGTTAAAACGCCCAAAATTGAGTTTCAAAAACTCAAAATATATTCCAAATTTTAGTGACAGTTATAAGAGATCCGAGTGCCATATTTCATCAAAAGCTTGCAGCCGTTTCAGAGTGAAGAGCAGTCTCGCACAGTGTATGTTTTTATTTTCATCGAATTTAAAATCACCCTATACCGATGACAAAAGTTCGTAATTAAAAAAATACAACTTTATCATACATCTACAGGCTAAGGTCTCCAAGTTGACCTCTAATTTTTTAAATTCTTTCCAAAATTATTCGCAAACTTTAATCTTCTGATATTGTAATACCCACGTATTTAAATAAACTGATGAACTAATTCGAATTTGATAGTTCGAACAAATGGCAACCCTCCTAAAAAAAGGACAGGAGTAAATCCCGTTCGAACCCATTTCGATGAATACCCATCTTTTAATAATTTATCCATACTTCCATTCATAATTTGAATGTAACTTTTTAAACACGTGGCAACTCTTTTCAAACATTCGAAATGTTCAAACTAAAGATTTCTTAACATTCTTTCGTTTGACTACGGTATTTTTATATTGATAATATTTTTGAATTAGTTAATAGAGTTAGGCCTTTCAAATAGGTGGCAGCCCTCTTCAAAAGTATTTTCAAGATTAATCCTTGTTAACTCTCATTCGCCGGACACAGCGATACATATTTTAATTAACTGATGGATTAAGTCGAATTTTAATTTTCAAACATGTAGCAACCCTACCTAAGTACAGTTCACAGATAAAAAGTTCTTAAACCCCCTTCGATCAATATCCATATTTTAATAATTCATTTAACTTATAAAATAATTTAGATTTAACTTTCCAAATAGGTGGCGACCCTCTTCCAACGCCTCAAAAATATTCTTAGGGTTCAAACTAAAGATTTCTTAACACACCTTCGCTTGAGATCGATATTTTTAAATTTCGTATATCTTGTGTAGGTATAAATAAATAAAACTCGACATTTCAAGCAGGTGGCAACCCTCTTACCAATATTATTATATACTAATTTCGCAAATTCCTTTCGTTAGGCACCCATATAGTGATACATATTTGTCTTACCTGATATGATTTTTTAAACAGGTGGCAACCGCCCTATAGTTCAGCAAAGAAACAAAGCTTTTCAAAACCATTCCGATTAATATTGAATTATTGATATTAATAGAATAATTGATACATTCTTTTTTTTATAATTTGAATATAGATAAGTTCTTAAAAGGTGGAAAATCTTTCCAAAAACAGTAAATCATTACTGTACATCTACAGCCCGAGCCCTTTAATTTGGTACCTCACTTTTGAAAATCGAACCGACGGTGCGGACCTGAGGGCATTGATTAGTAAAAACCTTGAATTTAATTATTCAACAGGTGGCAACTCCTTTCGAAAAAAATAAAACCAGTTTGCACATCTACAGACCTAGCGTTTTAATTTGACACCCCAGTTTTGAAAATCGAACGAACGGTGCAGATCATTTATGCTGCACGAAAAATATATATAGATGCCAAAAATCAACGGTAAGTCCGAGATACTAAAAATTTTCAATTTGCTTTCTAAAATTAATTGGACTACAAAACTGAATACCAAAATTTTGTCTAAAGATGCTGATCAAGAAGTTGGAAATTTTGGTCAAACTTTGCAGAATTTTCATAATTTTTGCCCAAAGTCTAAAATTTGGATTTATGTCGTATTTGTTAACTAACCACCTATACTTTCATAAAAAATAATAAACATTAAATAAAATATATAAAAATTGCCAAATTTTTCTCTTCTGCTTTCACACGTACACGAGAAAAACTGCACACATATATGAGCATTCTTTATGAATCAGTGGTGCCGACGATTAGGGTTTTGCTGTGTTCGTGCTCAATCGATGCGAAACTTTCAAGCAATCAAGTCGCTGCAAGACACGGTAAAAATGTTTAATCCCCTTTCTTTTAATTCAAAATAAGAAAATTAATACAAATTAATTCGACTATTTGCTTTAACTTTAATTTTAATTATATTAAAAATCTAACCCACTAATGAAAGTGAATTAAATTATATTAAAAGTTTAATTCTTTCATATTATATCTACCTTTCACACTATTTACAAAATAAAAAAAAATCCTTTTTTCTTATAATTTACAACTCGAAATCATTGACAACACTGTTTGCATCAGACGCGCGAGCGACTTATTCTCTTTATTCTCTCATCGTTTAGCAAAATTAAAATGTATGATTAGGTGTGTACTCGTATTGAGAGGACAAAATTCTCCATCAGCAAAAGTTCTGAGAATTTAGCAGCATTCGCTTTCAAAGAGACGAAATATCAACAGAAGTACGAGAACGCAAAATTTGCAAAAACTTGCAACCTTCGAAACAGCTGATCACTTGCACAGTTGCCACTGGTGATTAATTTGGCAATTTATTTTCTGCTTCGTACATTTTCCCCCGATTTGGCATTTTATACAATTGAATAGTTTTGGATAAGAAAAACCTTTTTAAAATACAAATTAATTATATCGGAATGAATAAGTTATTTTTCTCATAATTATTTGTGATATCACATGGTGACGCATTCAAAAACAAGAGTATCTCCTCCAAACACCCATCATTGATCCAAAAAAATGTAATAGATAAGCTACTGATGTAGCTTTAAAATTATAAAATTTTCATTTCAACAATCAACCCACCAAAACCGAAAACTTCAGCAAAAAAAACATTTAGCATGTTGCATTTAAATCTGTTTTGGTATATTTAAAGGAAAATTATGGTACAAACGAAAAATTTCATACGGCAGCCATAGTCAGCACACACTAAAGTAAACAAACTGGATATTACAGCAAATTAACGAAAAATAAACTCAACAAACGTTGTGCTTATTAAATTTACTCACTTTTTCGTTGTATACTTTGCAAAAAATAACTCAAAAAGGCCATGCAGCTCTCTTTCACATTTTGCTCTCTCAATTTCCCCTACTTAGCAAGTTTTTTGGGTACGAGAACGCAAAACCAGTAAAAGTTTTCTAAAACTTTAGATAGTTGGGCGTACGGTACACTCCTATTGTGTGAGTTTTGGCCACCTCTGCTTTATAACGTTGCACCACGTTGCATTTCGTATTCTAGCAACTGAAGAAACGTATACTAAAAATTTCAGAAATGTGCTCACGATTTAAAAAAAAGTAATTCACAAAAAAAATCTAAGTTTCTGAGAAATGCCCATATCTCACACGATCTTCAGGTGACACAACTAAAAATTACACTTTACCTTTGGTTATTTCAACAAATTATAACAAAACTTTCTCCAGTGTTTGCTGAAAGGTAAATAAAAGCTCTGTGTACATTTTTATTGCATAATTTCAAAAATGCCAAATTTTTAGTTGTGAAAAAGTAAATTCTTGGGCCCTTGACATGGTGGTTGCTGAAAGCTATTTATAAACAAAATTTCATGAAAATCGGAACTGTCGTTCGCGAGATTATTATTGTTCATTATTATTAGCTCTGATCCAGTACTCCATGAACTTACAGGATTTTACACGAACTTGCAGGAAGTTACAGGAAAAATGTTCCCGTACTCCAAAAGCCTCCAAAATCCTGTAAATGAGAGCGACTTTTGGAGAGTTGTGTAGAGAATGAAGTTGCAAGATTTTACCCGAACTTTTTCTTCTGGTAAAATCATGAAAAGTGTCAAGCGATCAGCTGTTGCACAAAAGTAAACAAAAATTTTGATATTTTTTGAGCGTTAAAACGAAATAAAAATGGAAGTAAATAACGAAACATTTGAAGATGTAAGTAATTCCACATATATTTCAGAGATTTTTATGTTATTAATTAATTTATAGCAAGCATGTGCCGCTGCTTCTAGCACTCCTTTAGAAGACACAGAGGCAGAGATTTTCAGCACATTAATAGATGAGCTAGTAAACTCTTCAAGCGACTCGGATGACTTCTTATATTTGATAAGGGAAAACTCCGACAGTGAAGATGAAGCGATATTTAAAGAAGTAATCCAAATACGGCAAAGCAGAAATAGCATTAAAAACTATTTTGAAGAAGTAGTTCCCACATACACTGGTGAAGAGTTCTTAAAAAATTTTCGGATTTCCAAGGAGTTGTTCGCTATTTAACAACGAGATATGAGCAATCCGATTCATATAAAATACTTAGGGATGATAAGCGTTTGTCAGCTGCGAAAAGTCTGGCTGTGTTTTTGTGGTTTGCCGGTCATGAGGCTTATAGCTTCCGTGATTTATCCGACCGGTTAAATTTAACAGTCTCAAGTATTTCCCGAGTAATTGATAGGGTGACAATGTTCATAAGCGGATTGAGCCCTGAAGTTATCAAATGGCCCAGCAACGAAAGGAAACAAGAATCTGCTCAGCTTGGTTTTCCGAAGTCAATAGGTAAAAGTGCATTTAAGAATGTTGTGGGAATGAATTTTTGTGTATTCACTTCAATTATTTTTTTCCTTTTTTGATTAGGCTGCATAGATGGGACGCATATTAGAATAAGTCCCGCTTCAGAACGCAAAGACGATTATATTGACCGAAAAGGTCATGTAACATTAGTTATGCAAGGCATTTGTGATAAAAGAAGGAAGTTTATTAATGTTTTCGTCGGATTTTCGGGATCTAGTCACGACAGTTGGGTTCTTCAAAACTCCCCCGTTTATAATAACCTAACAACATTGTGCGGAGGTAATATTTTTAGGCCTACATCCTTATGAAGCAAGTTATGTAGAAGCATACTAGTATATCTAAACATTTAAAACTTTTTTAGATTACTATTTGCTTGGGGACTCGGCTTATCCCTGTAGTGATTGCATTATAACTCCATTCAAAGACAATGGCCATTTGACAAGGGACCAGACATATTTCAATAAACAACTAAGTAAAGGCCGCATTTTAATTGAGCATTCTTTTGGCATATTGAAACAGCGATTTCGACAATTGTATTACTGCAAGTTGAAACAAGGCATATTCAACAAGGTAGAAGTGACAATTCAGTCGAGCTCTCTCATACCTGACTGTAATGTCAAAAAATGTAAACAAAGAAATTAACCCTTTGTTATGCATTTACTATATGTGATAGAACTCAACTTCTTTGAAATGAAAGTTTTTGTAAATATGAAAATATTAAAATCTCATTAGAATCAGCATCATTTTATTTATTGAATTTTCGGTTTAATTTAAATGTGGAAATGCATACTTACACAAAATTACACACTAAATGAAACACACTCATTTATAAAACCGTTTTGACGATTTTCTTGCTTTTACTATCCCAATGTTTTTGAGCATTTATTTTTTATTCAAATACTTAATTCTAAAGTATATTAGACATTAAAAAAAGTTTGATTCTTCTAAATTTACATCAGAACTGAACTTCAATAATTTAGCTATTAAATTTTTGCTATTCGAAATTTCCTTTCCATTAAATTTATTAAAAATTACTTTCAGTTTCTTTATGTCAACAAGGAATACTGGTTTAGGTTTTATCAGACCTAACTTATGTTTATTTATTTTTAATAATTTGCATATAAATTATAATTTAATCTATATCAGAAGCAAACAATATCATTTAGATTTTTGCTGCTAAATCTTTGACCATAGCTGTAAGTGACACGACGTAAAACATGAATTTTCTAAAGTTATATAATTATTTACAAATTATTTTGACTTGGTCCGTAGCAAAGGGCCTTAGGCACTGTCGATCGTATACAAATATTTTTAAAAATGTTAATCACTAGCAAAAATTGCAATTTCGTGTCAAACGATGAAAGGTAAGTAACCCTGGACTTGCGTATATGTACATACAGCCTTAATTTAATTTCATTAATTATTCCTTTTTTTAAATAAAGTATTTATTTCTGATGGATCGCAATTTCAGTCCTGTAATTTATTTTGTCTTTTCGTTAAAATTTCCAACAGCTCAATTTTCTTTTTATCTCTTTCTGCCTTCTCTAAATCTCTTTCTTCTTTTCTTTTTAAGTAATCCAGCAACTTCTTATGATATTCCCTTCTTTCCTCCGCCATTTCCACCAGCGTTTCTTGGAGTTGCTGTGGTGTTAGTTTTCGACGCTTCGTAGAGCACCTTGGGATCTCATCTGCGTGGAAGGATATACAAGTACATATAAAGGTGAAGTACGTATACGTATGCGTGCCTTTCACAGAAAAATTGAATGTACAAATTTTTATGGCAGCACTTACATAGCAACGCATACGGATACGCGTGCTATGGAGGTCTGCTTGTAACTGTAGTCTTATAAAAAGTAAAAGAAAATTAAATAGAAAAATAATAAATGGTAAAATATTGTTTAAACGCCGTGCTACTTTTATTTTGAACGCAACTGTATGTATGTCGTACCTGAACTACCTGCCTGGAAATCTGAAGCCACCTCTCTACTTGCGGTATCCATCCTAGATGCTTCTGGAGAATCGCTGCTTTCCCAGAGGAAGGTCGGGTTTATAGACCGCTTTTCCGACAAAATTGCATCCAGCTCGCTAGTATAACACAATTTCACAGTTGGTAAAAAATAATAATAATTAAATCAACATAATCAAAATAATAATAACAATTATAATAATAAAACTGATATATAATATAAAAACGAACCTTTGATAAGGACACGTTTGCTTACTCCTTCCACTTTGCCTGTTATTCAGTACGGTTTTTTTTGTATTGGCGCTCCATGCCCCTGAACTTATTTTCTATTTGAATGGCACTGAATGAATAACCTTCTTTTCTCATCTGTTCCTCAATAATTTTCCACATTTTGCATTTATTTCTTACTTGCGCAGACTTCCCTACTTTGGGGCGGAGTTACTCTAATAAAGAGAGCATCAGTGTTGTTGGTGCTTCCAGCCATACCTGTTTGCCGTAAATAGGTGTAAAATCTTGACTGTCCTCTGCAAAAGCATAACCTTGTTAATAACTCAATCTGTAAAGATATCCAAGGCTATCACAGAATCCATCATAGTCCGATTCTCGTGAATTCTACGAGAATGCTTTCATTGAATTCGAATAGCTACGAACGTAGCGTATTTTCGAACATTTCGCGAAAAATCGGACTACGATGGATTCTGTGATAGCCACCATCATTTTACCGAGCGAGGAAAACGCCATTTCACTTGAAAAATTCTGAGATTCCACGATTTCGGGAGTCGCCTGTGTTTGTTCTTCTGCAATTGATAAGAAAACCAAACAAATAACTGATTGCAGCATTTACGGTAGTAGGGTACTTTAGCGGAACCTGCCCAAAACTTATCCAAAAATGGATCATCAGGTGGGATGTCAATCAACGTGTTTTAACGCCAATAACTATAATCCGAAAGCGGAAATAAACTTCGGGAAATGTTATTTGCCCACTGTTTTTGGGTTAGTGGGCGAAGGGGGAGGAGGAGTGGGTTTTGATATCCAATCAAATAGAAAAAGAACAGTGCACACTTAATAAAAAGTCACACCTGAGCTTGCAAAAGCTTCCACAGACCCCTAGGGAACCATTGGAAAATGGTGTAAAATTGGTATTTTGACACTGGAAATCTAAACCTGATAAACAGCATTTTTACGTAGAATTTATTTTTGCGTAGGCGGCCTTCGGCGCGCTTAGAGATTATAACCCATACTACCTAGGATTCTCCTTTCTGTGCTCAACATTTCTTGTGCATATAACTCCGGCCACCTTATTTTGATGCATTTCACCTAAAGGCCACCTACGCAGAAAGTTCTGCGCAAAAATACTTCCGCCCCTCTTCTCCGGTAACACAAAAAGGAGAATTCTACTTAGTAAAGGTTATAATCCCTAGGCGCGGCCAGAGGCCAGAGTTGGACGTAGGTGTCGTACGGGACAGCCGCTAAAGTGCACTTTAACACCTTTACTAATTAAAGAGCCTTCTAACCGTCTGATGCAAATATCACTTCATTAAATAAGATTCCATGTGTCCGGAACTCTTCCTCAAGAATTTCGGCAGCCTTCTGACGCATAAACGTTTCATCTGTAAGAAAATTACACTACAACACATTTTTTCTTTACATATAAAGGTAAGAAATATTACCATTTCGTATTCGATTTAATGTTCCCGGCGAGCAATCAACTTTTAATGTATTACCTTCCATTTATTCGCCTTTATTTATTTATTTTACCAGAAACAAAACTATTTGACTTTTTTACAGGAAAAATGTCTGTTTGACGTTTTTACAGGAAAAATGCTTTTTTTTGTTCCCGTACTTTTTGGTGGTTACTCACTTTTTACTCTCACTTCAGAGAGTAATTTTGCTGTTTGACAGTTTTACAGGATTTTTCACGAAAAGTATTGGATCAGAGCTATTGATATGGTGAAATTCCTTTTTGGTGGTAGCGGGAAATACGAAAAATTGTGTGCAACAAAACCAAAAGTCAGCTTATACATACATACAATTATAGAAATCAGAGAGCATACTTTTTAACCGACTTCCAAAAAAGGAGAAGGTTATCAGTTCGTCAATCGATCTCGATAATTCTTTTTGCTTCGCAATAAAATCTGCGTTTTGCTACCTTTAGTCCAGCAATTGTCACACCCATTTCTTGGGGTTTGTCAACTTAAAGAAAGGTCTTGCCACACAAATATTAAACCTGGATAGGTATTCTATCGGAATCCGCAATAAAATTTTACTTTTTGCAAAAACCCGATGTTTAACACATTGCCAAATATATCTCAACATAAGTTTTCGAAAACAAATTACAAAGAATTATTGATTATCTCAAAATAACCCATCTCGTCATAAAAAAAATAATTTTAAAATAGTTCTTGAGAAATGCCCATTTTTTTGAACCACGTTTTTTATAGAGAATTAAACAAGGATTACGATGGTATAATTTTAAATCCCTAATTTACTGGTCTTCACAATGCAACTCAACTTCATAAAGTTCAACTGTTACGAGCTAAATTAGCTTTACGACAATCTTGACCATCTTATATATGGAAATTTTAAGCCCGTTTCTTAGCTTTAAAATGACGTTAAGATTAAGAAGTCTCTACGATCAGCAGAACCTGAGATATAACGATTTGAGGAAGTACATGATTAGCCAGAATCACGAAAAAATGCAAACTTTGACAGATCATATCTCCGAAGAAAAAAAAGAAAAAAATTCCTTGAACACGTGTGATTTTAGCCGCTACAACACAAACAAGTGCAGCTGATTCGCAGCTACTTAAGGTTGACAGCGTGGTTATTTGTGTTAATTCCATGTATGAAATGAATCCACTGTATAGTTTCAGGCTATAACCAATAAGCAGCCCCCGACCAAAAGCGGCTAGAGTGGAGGGTTTGGCTGAAAAGGCCCTACGCACCCAAGGAAACTCCAATGCCAGGGCGAGTACTCGCCGCCCTTTAAGTAAGCGTTCCCAGACACTATCAGGGACTACTCCGAGGGAGTACCTACCCCAGAGAGGGAGGCAACAGTACAACTATGGATCAACAAAATTAGGAAGATAAAAAGATAACTCTGGGCGAACCATCAAGATCGAGACCAGTAGGATCTTGATTACGGTATACTGGAAAAATAATTGCTGGTGAAAGCAGTATTCTGTCACTTTAATAAGCGAGGTTGACACCTCGCTGAAATGACTGGCAGGCTAATGCTGCAATTGCCTCCGTCTCGTTAAAACCCTGGCAGGTCTTCAAGTACGTTCGAGACACGTCGCCATTTAGTTGGCCGCACAGGTCCAGTTGAGATTCACTCCTGGTTTTGCGCTGTCCTTGGCTCTGAACACAATGTCCCATAAGGAATTGTGACAACCCTCGCGATGGCCTGCTCTTTTGAGGGGGGATCTTCGGGGACATTCAAAGGCGACTGTGCTACGTGTGGAGATAGCGGCTTGAAGCGGAGACCCAAAAGTACAAATGAACACACCAAAACCAAACTAAAAAAAAGAACAACAAGAAGCACACAGCGCTCTTATCCAAGAAGAGAATGTAGGCATATTCCGCAGAAGCAGCAGGACTTTGCGCTCGCCAGTCCTGTAGAGCACACCAACGCTGCAGGCAAAACAAGCGAAAGCAGTTACGAATGCTGATCATGCCCCAGAAGCAACAGATCTGGTCGACTTAACACGCCCAGAGATAGAAGGAATCAAAAATTCAAGACAGGAGAAAAACACTTCGCCAGCTGTACACCCGACAACGCCAGGTCCTATCTCTCCAAGACAGGACTTTATTATCAAGATGAGACTCGCAGAAGAGGAGTCCTTGAAAAAATGCAAAAGCATCGTCCAAAAAATTAAGCAAGCTATAGCGAAACAAAGGAATGTCAGTCTCGAGGTCAAGAATGGAGCTGCACAACTAGAAGAAATGTTCGACATCATCCAAAGCTACCGCAGAAACTGGAAAATGAAAGAAAAAAGAGATCGGAGGTGCTGCCCAGGCTAACCTGACAGACACCACGACACCGCTAAAAAGACGAGCGGCAAGCCCACCAAAACAGCAGTCAACTCAGAAAACGCGAAGAGAAAAGGACGGGGAATGAAAACAAGTGACGAACAAGAAGTTAAAGGCGACGAAACCGGACGGGAAAGAAAACACGCCAGGCAAACCAAAATCTCCGGAAAAAAACGCAAACGAGAAGCGAAAAGGCCCTACTAAGTCTAAAAAACTCTCAGAGGCCGTAGTGATTAGGCCGGCAGAAGGGAACAGCTACGCAGATGTCCTTAAAAATATTCGCAGTAAGCTGAAATCAAGTGATGAAGTGAAGTTGAAGGGAATCCGGAAAACAAGGGCTGGAGCAGTACTGCTGGAGCTAAAGAAGGGGCAATCGGCGAGTTCAAGTTCCGCGAGGTATTAAAGTGCACCCTACGAGAGACCGCTACTGTAGCAGACCTTAAACCAAGGGCCACAGTGGAAATAAGAGACCTCGATTCCTTAACGACAAAAAAGGAAGTCGAAGACTGGGTAATGGGTATGCTGCAAGGATACGACAAAGCTATGAAGATCAACATCTCCGCTCCCAACAGTAGAGAACAGGTGAGGGCCTTCGTCACGCTCGATGAAGAAAAAGCTGATATAATAATAAAGCAAGCAAGGATCAAAATCGGCTGTATAAACTGTAGAGTGCGACTCAAAGAAAACTGCAAGAGGTGCTTTCGATGTTTTGGCCCTGGCCATCTAATCGGGGGCAGCAAAGGCCCAGACAGAAGGGGGAAAGGCCTCTGTATAAATTGCGGTCAACCAGGTCATAAGCTAAAAGAGTGTAATAAGCCACCAAAATTCTGCTTGTGCTCGAAAGCCAAATACACTGAGCTGGATCACATCCCAAGCTCCATAAGATGCTCAGTATACAGAAACTGGTCCAAGAAATGAATGTCCTGCAAGCCAACATGCACAGAAGTAAAACGGCTGACGCGCTACTAACACAGATGATCACTGAGCGGCATTATGACCTTGTAATCATAAGCGAACAGTATAAGAAAAAAGAATACGGGATCTGGATAGAAGATAGCAGTGGCACCGCTGCTATATGGGCTCCCCCCGGAAGCAGCATGCACATCTCTGAAAAAGGACATGGAAACGGCTTCGCCTGGGCCAGATACAACCATATAAAAATAATAAGCTGCTACCTGACACCAAACGAGAGCATACAAGACTTCCAAGATAAACTCGATGATATCGAAGATACGGCCATGAACTTGGAAGGACCCTTTCTGATGGCAGGAGACCTAAACTCAAGAGCCACGGAGTGGGGGATGCCAAACACGGACTCCAGAGGCAAACGCGTGCTAGAAATGTCAGCCCGACTCGGATTTATAGTGCTAAATACTGGCGCAGCAACAACCTTCCGAAGACCAGGATGCGAGGAAATCACGCCAGACATCACACTAGCATCAGAAGGCATAGCAGGCACCATAAAGGAATGGAAAGTATTGGAAGATTACACTGGTAGCGATCACCAATACATCTCTTTTATATTAGACTCCTAAATCGATGGTTTACGGAAGAAGATGCAATGTAGCACTCGCAAATGGAATGTCTCGAAATTAAATAGTGAAGCACTACTACTTGAAATAAATGCGCATGGCTCAGAAGAATCCTTTCACAATAACGCAATGGAAATAGTAGAGACTACAATGAAAATGATCTCCAGAGCCTGTACCAAAGCGATGCCGACAATTGGAAGCAATCGACACAAAACACCTGCATATTGGTGGACGGAAAACATAGCTCAACTAAGACGAACGTGCTTCCACCAGAGGCGTACTTACACCAGGGCGAGGCGTAGAAGCGCTGCAATCGAAGAAACACAACTATACCAAGCTGCTAGAAAAGAACTCAAACGAGCAATCGAGGCCAGCAAGAACAGAAAGTGGAAAGAACTGCGTGAGGATATAACCAGAAATCCCTGGGGTCTCGGATACAAAGTGGTAATGAAAAAACTTGGGGCCATGGCAAAACCACCAGAGATTAGCGCTCAAAAAATGGACTACATAGTAAGCGAACTCTTTCCCACGCATGAGGCATTAACCAAAGAAATGGAGCCTATCATCGCTCCTCAAGAAATACCACCATTTACCGCAGAAGAGCCCAAGTCCGCCACTAATAGAGTAAAGGCCAAGAAAGCACCAGGCCCAGACGGCATTCCAGCAGAGTTTCTAAAAATAATCGCCACAGAACGCCCTCAAGTGCTTCTAAATATGTACAATGCCTTCCTCAAGAACGGAATATTCCCAGAAATTTGGAAAAGGCAGCAGCTCGTCTTAATCACCAAAGGAAAGGGAAACCTTGACTCACCATCAGCGTACCGACCACCCTGCATGCTGGACACCGCTGGAAAACTCTTAGAAAGGCTGCTAAAACCTAGAATAGAAGCGGCTATCGCTAGCGGTGGCGGACTTTCCTCAAGACAGTATGGATTCAGGCCCGGTAGATCAACAATTGGAGCTATAAAACACGTAACAACAACAGTAGAAGCCGCATACCAACACAAAAAGCTAGTCCTGCTTGCAACCTTAGACGTTCGCAACGCCTTCAACACCGCAAAATGGGAAAAATGAAATATGATAGAAGAAGTCTACAACATACCCACGTACCTTAGACTAATGGTCAGAAGCTACCTAGAAGGCCGGGAGTTACTGTACCATACCACCGATGGACCCCGGCAAATGACGATCACGTCGGGCGCAGCACAAGGCTCCATTCTTGGGCCAGACCTATGGAACGTCAGCTACGACGGAATATTAAACCTTGAGATCCCAGATGACACATATTTAGTAGGCTACGCTGATGACATTGCCGCAGTGATCACCGCAAGAGACACCGAAGACGCCCGTCGCAAATTAAACCAGACTATGATAAGAACACAGGCATGGCTCGACTCACACGGTCTTAAACTTGCAGCAGAGAAAACCAAGGTAATACTCCTAACCAAGAAGCGTATTCATAAGAGCGTAAGAGTAATAAAGTACTTAGGCGTAAGGCTAGACCCCAGGCTAACGTATTGGGCACAAATGCAGCATGCAGCCGCAAAAGCAGCAAAGGTAACGGCTTACCTAAGCAGATTAATGGCCAATATTGGTGGACCGACCCAAAGTAAAAGAAAACTTCTAATGTCCACAACCTTGAATATTTTGCTATACGGAGTGGAGATCTGGGCTGACACCCTACAGAAAAAAAACCGTTGCAAGACACTTTCTAGAGCTCATCGCACAGCAGCTTTAAGAGTAGCCTCTGCGTACCGTACAGTGTCCGGCGAGGCAATACTAGTTATAAGCGGAACGGTTCCCATTGACCTGCTAGCAGCCGAACGCAAGAAAATGTGGGAGTTTAAGGCGCAAACGAATCCAAGTGCCAACGAAAGGGAAAGAGTAAGGGACGAGACACTAAGACTACGGCAAGATAGGTTTCAAAACGAAAGCCGCGGCAGATGGACGGCTAGGCTAATAAAAGACCTAAAACTGTGGACCCAAAGAGAACATGGCGAAATAAACTATTACGTCACACAAATGCTGTCTGGGCATGGTTACTTTCGCAAATACCTGTATAGAATGGGAAAAGCCGAAGAGCCGTCATGCATATACAGCGACGCAGAAGAAGACGATGCCGAGCACACTTTTTTCAGATGCAAAAAGTGGGAAACCGAGCGCAATAATCTGCAAGACCTTGTAGGACCAATTAATCCAGATAACGTCATCCAAGCCATGCTACATTGCGAAACTAACAGGAAGAACATAGTTAAATATGCAGAATACTTACTTAGAGTCAAGAAGCGGGACCTGGACGCAGGTGCACCGAGGGAACTTTAGTTAATGAGAAATATGGAACGCCACCCTGAAGCAATGCGATTAGTGGTCCCAGGGTGGGCGACGGTTCCAATTCGGGGGGAGTGTTTTAGTCTCCAGACATACCATTGTTGTGACGACAGCTTTGATGATGCAATAGGCATTTTCGACCCCCTGCCCGCGAAAAAAAACTGTATAGTTTCAGGCAGGCTCATCCCATACTATTTATTTGTAAATTTTTATTGTGGCGTGTTAATATCACTGGATCACATGTTTTAATTTGGTTTTTGTTCTCCAGACGCCACTATCCGATTTGTATGTAGAATCGCCCGCTGATTTCAAAAATCGCCTTAATATTTATACCAGAGCGCAATTGTGCACAAGGGTATTATAACTTTGTTCACATAAAGGTTGTTTGTAACAGGCAACACGAACCGAGATAGATATAGACTAATGTATATATAAATGATCAGAATGCAAAAAATAAATCGATTAAGCGGTGACTGTCTGTCCGTCCGTCCGTCCATCTGCGCACACGATAACTCGAGTAAAAATTGAGATATCTTAACGAAACTTGGTACGTGCATTTCTTTCGGGCGTAGGACGGATGGTATTGAAAATAGGCAAAATCGGACAATAACGACGCCTATCTCCAATATAACGGTAATTTTCAGAAATACGAAAACTGCGAAATTTTAGTAACTACTGAAGATTATTCACTGAAAACTGATATTTACAATAAGTTTAAGACGAAAAATAAGAATATTATAGACCTTTGGAAAATGGGCCACGCCCACATATGGTAACCGCTGCACCAATATCTTCCAAACTTGGCAGAGTTGTTGGTCTTGGTACAACATACCAAATGGCCAAAAATCTTTAAAATCGGAAAATAAGCACGCCCACATCCCATATAACGGTAATTTAGAGAAATATGAAATCTTCGATAAATCAGTAAATATTAAAGCTAATTTATTCAAAATTGATGCTTGCAACAATTCTTTATCAAAAAATACGTTTATGATAAAACTTTGGAAAATGGGCGTGGCACCGCCCACTTATGATCACATATGTGTATCTCGGTAACCTTTGTACCAATTTATACCAAGCTCGGTATGATTACTGTGCTTGCCACATAGAAGCAAAGCGTTGAAAATTATTGAAATCGGACCAAAATTGCGGCCGCTTTTCATATAACGGTAGATTTCAGAAATGCTTGAAACTTCAATATTTCGAAATTGAAGGACGCTAATATACTCAAAATTGATACACCCCGGCTTGCCATGTAGCGGTAGACTTCGGAAAGGTGAAAAAACATATATCTAATACTTGCGCCGGGTATTTAATGTTCTTCTCCGCCCGAACTTAGACTTTCTTACTTGTTTATTCTATATTCAATTCCAGTTTTTTTTTAATGAAAAAAAAAAATGTAAAAAAAGTTCTCATACAAAAAATCTTTGCGCATTTTCATTTGACTTCTTTATTTATCCATCGATTTTCTTCATTAGTAACTTGATTTTTTTGTAACAGAACAGGCTTTAGCACAAAGGCAAAAATTTTACACAGAACCTTTTGTTTTTGAAATTTTTCTTCTGTTAAAGTGTTTTTTTTTTTTCATTATAATCTGGAATGATTAATTAATTTGTCAGAAACTGCCAGACCTATCGAAAAGTGATGTATATACGGTCTATGGTGAATTCTGTTAGCTTTCATTTGCCATATTTCATATAAAATTGGGTCGTAAGATATACGTGATTAAGTGGTTACGCTTTTATTTTAAGCTGAATAGCGGTAAATTGAAAATATCTTTAAAACTTATCCACAGACTAAAAAATTAAGTCGATTTTCGGAATCAGCAAGCAATTCTCTATAGGAATTGGATAGTGGCATTAATTGAACAATTTTGCTGTAAACCAGTGACATCACTTGTTTTCTGTTGCTCAGTTAACTAAAGGTTAATTTGTAAATATCGAGCTGTTAAGCCTAAGTTAAATCATTACTGCAAAATTGAATTAACTATCCAGTGTAAAAGGGTGCCCTAGATTTATGTTCATTTTCATTGTGAATAAAATAAACGCAGCGTTGAATTTAATGCTTGACTTTTCTTTATTCGTGAATTTGTTGTGACATTAAGATTTCCTATTTTGCTATTGTAATTTTTTATTAACTTGATTTAAACAGTCAAACAAATTACGTTTTATTGGGAATACATAAATAGGCATACATACATGCATATATGTGCATGTATTAGTGGTATATTGAAATTTTAAATAAAACTTACGTTAAAAAATACTGTAATAGTGTAGGTATGTACTCTGAATCAGTTAACAAGATCAATCATATGTATGCATATGTAAGTGTGCAATACTTACATGAACCAACTAAACGGATCACCCAGCACGGCAACCGTGTATTTGTAATTGCATTTGAGCAAAACAAGGTCTATAGATGACGTCATGTTTTAACCGGATTCACATGATTTCATTCCGTTTCGTTCACATAGCGGCGAAAAAATTACGTCACTGTACGTCCTGGGTGATCGTATTCCTTCGTTCATGCATTATTTCTTATTTGAATAAACAATAACATAAATAACCCAATATATGATAGCGATACCAAGAATATTATACGCTATTTTCACATGCAGTTGTACAATAGCTTAGACAAGTTTGCTCAAAAAATAGGAATAACCTTTCTATAATTTGCATGAACCTGAAAATTGGTACGAATGTTGGTAACATAATTCCCACTCCTGCGAACAAGGTCAAAGGTCAGATATATGTACGTTTTTCATTTTTTCAGTCCAACGGTGATGTTTATCATAAAATTTGTTAGACAAATAATTTTGATGCAATCTATGTATAGTAAAATGCTGAGTTCGTTGGTTTGGTGGACAAAAACTGGAGATTTGTCACCAATTTGAAAATTTTCGATTATTAAACTGATAAAGAAAGTAAAAATTTATAAGTTCGGGCGAAACCGAACCGAATATGATGTTTTTTTCACTTCTCTGTAAACCACATTACTTACTTACTTAGATTATGGAGAACAAACTATTTGAATCGAACATCTTAGAAATGGTGATCCCTGGACACAAATAATAGAAAAAAATATAATTGCATGATCTACAAATTTTTCTAACCTAATTTCATGATATACTTTACCGTTTGTCTGACAAATTAAAAAAAAAACCATATATGTATGTAACCTTGCACCTTGAATACATTTTTTTGCAGATTTGAACATTTCGCATCTCATTTACAACGGTTTTCCCAACATGCTTACCAATTTTCAGCTTTGTGCAAATTATTGAAAACTTTAATGTCTTACTTGACTGAACTAAATTGTATTTACAAACATATATATATATATTTATCGTATTGAGTTATATACAGTAATCTCCACTCATATCTATCTATATCCTTTGATAATATACAAACAAAATGTACATTAAAGCTATGGACTTTTATAGATTTAAAAACCCGTGGTGAGAAAGGATGTGCCTTCGTTCAAAGCTGTCAAAAAATGTAAGCTTACCGGTTTTCGATTTCGGGAAAATAATGAATACATTTATTTAGGCTATTTTGGATCATGTATGTATGATGTGACCAACCGTACTTCTTTCGGAAGTATTTTACTTCTTTTTTAGCTCTTGTACTTCGTACTTCGCAGTACAGTCAAATGTACTTCTTTGCAATATTTTGTACTGCAGTTCCTGTACTTCTCTCAAATTCTGGGCGATACATTCGTTTAAATCCTTCAAGTCACTGTGGACTGATGGCATCATATCTGCGCAGCTACATAGGGCTCTGGAGCTGTAGTGCAATTGGTTGGCTCCGATTTATGCGAACTGCATGAAGACCAGGTATATCCCCAAGGCTTGGGGGGTAATCAATGCTGCGTTCATCCCGAAGGCCGGAAGAGGCCCTCATGTTTCCCCTAGAGATTTTAGGCCTAGAGATTTTGCTAAACACGCTAGATAGACTGATAGGCCTGACATAAGAAACGCGATTCCTCGTAACCATCTTTCAGCTGCTCAACATGCGTATTGCAAGGAAAGGTCGGTAGATACCGCCCTGCACACATTGGTAAAGTGGTTAGAGGAAGCCTTCACGCATAAAGATTATGCAGTGGAGGCCTTACTCTATATCTAGGGGGCCTTCAACAGAACTGTTGCGGCGGAGTGAGATGCGCCTGCACTCAGCGCAGAGTACATGGGTGAACACCGAAAGGTGGTGTTCTCTCTACCCTGCTCTGGATTTCGGTTGTAAACCACCTTCTATAGGAACTGGAAAAAGTTGCCTGTCGGATGATCACCTACGTAGATGATGTGGAACTTTTGGTTGAGGCACGATTTCTATACACCCTTTTTGATTTGGCTCAAGTTTACCCGAACCAGGTACCTATGTGGGCAATCAACGGTGGCCTCGCAGTTAATCCCAGCAAGTCGGAACTAGTCTTGTTTACCAGAAAGTACCCCGTTGTGACCCTTCCCTCGAGTGGGGGTGTTTGTCAAGTACTTAGGCTTGATCCTGGAAAGGAAGCTGTCGTGAAAGCCTAACATTGAGGAAAGGGTATGAAGGGTGCCGGTTGCCTTGTATTGCTATAGATTTCTGATTTTAGATCTATGAAACCAGATTTAAGCCTATCTAGTTTCACGGAGCACTTGCCTGGTGGAACTCACTGGAGAAGGCTACTCTTGAGCATTTACAGCGGATCGCCCTGTCGGAATAAGTGGAGCATTAGGAACACCACACCTACACTGACGCTGAACTTCTTGTTGAACACGGCGCCTGCGGCTATTACAGGCAGAATTGTCGCAGCACGAACTGCTATTAGGCTCAGGGAAAAAGGGTTTTAATACCCTGGAGTTGTGGAGAGCTTTGACTTCGTCCTGAATATAAAGATTACTGCACCTCCGAAATTGCTCCCAGAACCTCCTTCTCTACCTATATTTACTCAAGAGAGGCCTTGGTAGGGTGGGGTTCCTCGAAGAAAGGAGCGTTAAACTTCTTCACGGACTGATAAAAACTTAGAAACAGGGTTGGTTGAGGTTTCTTCTGTCGGAAACTCTCCATCAAAATTAAGTTCAGGCTTCCGAACTTCTGCAGTGCCTTTCAGGTGGAAACATCTGCCATCAAGTAAGCGGTAGACTCACTGCTAAAGGGTGTGATGCGCTCGAACTCGATAAAGGAATGTCTAATCTCTGTATCAATCGCGTTGGAGTACTTCTTGATAAGGCTAGTTTTGGTGATGGGCCACAGTGACGTCGCCGGACACTGCGTGGCTGATGACCTGGTATTGGAAAGGCACCCCTAAAATGTTATTCCCAGATAAGGAGCAACTAGGGACGCCTCTGTCCTCCTGTGGTACACCCTTGGGCCTAGTGTTAACTCGGCGAGCGCTAGACTAGCACACATACTTCGTATTCTCACTACCTCTCAAGGGCTAGTGATGGGGGTTCTGACAGGCCATTGTGCATTTGGCATTCACGCGGATCTTTTTTGTATCAGCTGTCAAGATGAAGATGAGCTGGAATCATCTACACACTTTCCTTTGGACTGTCCAACCCTCGCGTGGCTAAGATCGAAATTAGCCGCATTCGAAATTTGGTTATCGGCTCGCGGCGTTTCGCCGATTAAATTAATGGTCTCCGTCAAGTTTTTTCATGGTATCACAAAGGACAATCTCTTAATTGTCCAAGTGTGTCACCTGCCTGGGGCAACCACTTTAACCTAACCCAACCTAACCTGTACTTCTTTAAGCAATGAAATAGTTGGTGACATTATGTATGTAGCTAGACAACAACCGAATTTTGGATTCAGCCATATTTACAATGCAAACGTCGCTCGGTTTCGGTTTCACTTTAATTCCTTTTTACTATTAATATAGTGTACGTATAATTCTGTTTCGAATTCGGGAAAAATCCGTAGGAATTTGTATCTACTATTTTTAATAAAATTTAAAGAAATTTCTTTCAAAATATATACACTGAATGAAGCACTAGTAGAAGGCTTAAGTATTCCACAAATAAATTACTCTACAATTTCTGCTATTTGTGGCTGTGAATCAAATTTCTCTCAAGGCTTGACTACCACTGATAAATACTAATGAATTGGGGCCTTTGTCTGTTATTTAAATTGCGTCTACATATTAATACAAAAGACGTTTTTTATTACACGTTTTTGTGTCAGCTATTGCTAACAATTAAAATTGGCTCTGACTTAAAAAGTAATATTCGGTCGTTCTCTCCGATAAAACACTTTTGGGTTTTAAATCCGCTAATAAGTCTAGTGAAAATTTTAGAACATTGTATCAATTAAAAAACTATTTGTAACTGTGAGATTACTCTACATATTTCAATCAAACATGAAGGGCATGAACAAAATAGAGGTTGGTGCGCATTCTCATACAAAAACTTTCAGATGTGGCTGCATACAAAAATGTGGGAATTGCTATTGTGAGAAGATAAACTTCAGCGGCAATAAGCTTAATGTTTGGCTAATACTAATTTCTATTTTTCAATTGTACGTATGTATATTTAATTCATTGTGGCATTATTTTTATTTACCACCTCATTGGTCAGGAATTTAAATATTTAGCTTAAATATTACTTAATAGAGAATATCATGTAATATATCACATATTGATCTCTTAATCTGAAGCAATAATAAATAAAGGTTTGCTACTAAAATTAAAAAAGTATTTTGCAAGAATCTATCTACTGCACTAGAAACTTAGTAAAAAAAAAAAAATGTTTACCAAATAAATAAGTTCATGGCACCTTCTTATAAACAAGGGCTGGGACTATCAGAGTATACGGATATCCGTTGTGATATTCGTGAATATGGATAATCGAGATAACCAGCTAATATCCGTTTATTAGTTATCTGGATTAAAAAAATTCGGATGAAACTACTAACCCTAGTAACAACGATATTACTCTGTGAAGTATGCAATTAAGTTACTTCTACAAGAATCCATAGTTGAATTGCTAAATGTATAGGGTGATCCATATAGATTTTCTTTTTTTTTTAAGATTAAATAAAACACTTAAAACAGAACTCGATGTCTGAATCTTTATTATTACGCAGACATTTGGTTTCAGCAAGTTATCGTGTGATATTACACCTCTGTATTTTTTTCTTTGGGATTATGGGAAGTCAGTAGTCTTCGTCAATAAGCCAGCCATGATTAAAGAAAAGATCTAGATGGATCATCCTATATAAATTAGCAGTGTTACAAATGTACCAATAATCGCGGTTATTAGAAGTGGAAACGATTTTTGGTAATAAAATTTGCCGGTGCCAAATCATCGGTTACATATGTACAAGTGACTTTCTAAAATTACCATTATGTACTTATTTGTGTAAAGATCTGTTAATTTGCATTAATGCATGTAAAAACTTTTATAAGTGTCCGTGTTATTATATTCCTTGCTGGGATATCATGAACTAGTGAAGAGAATGTTTGGTTCAGAACCAGTGTTACGGTCGCCTTAAGACATCAAGCATTGAAAAATGTATCCACTCCAAAAAAATATCACAAAACGAATCAGTTGTTCAGAAATCTGATTCACCTGATTGGTAGCATTGAGCTGGGGGTATTCACAGTTAAGCGATTTATCGAGTACTAAAACTATGCCAAAATATATTTGCTAGTTATATCCTTAATACGAGTATATCGCTTAAAAAGTAAATTGATTGAGGTATATATATTTTATCAACTATATACATATACATATATACAATACCTCCAAAATTTTTTAGGGCATGGCTGCATACATGGCATGGCGTTAGAACCCTTTTTAATTAAGTTTTTAAGATAGGGCTCAACCGGCCGGCCAAGTGTACATGCCTACATATCGCTCCTTTGCTGAAAGAACTTCATATTTGATAATCGCTAATAGTTTGAGAAAATTGCCTTTAAAGCTTATTTAATCCCTTGAAGAAAAAGGAACAGAACTAAAAAGAACACAAATATTTAATGTGGTCAAAAATTTTAGGCCGGGGGATAAAGCTGACATTCGGCACCTGACTTTGACCAAAAAGAAATGGTATTCTGATTATAAATACATAATTACTAATTAGAAAACACTTAGTATAATAAAAAGATAGAGAAGTGTTCCTCTACAGATACGGATATTTTCTAAATTGTATATGCAACTCAGAAGAAGGTCTGGCATCCGTTTCTACACACTTAACTAAATTTAAGTATCTTTTATTATGGCATTCCTCCGGCAAACGGACCATTTTTAGTCCAGTGCATTATCGTACGTTTCTATTAAAGCACTGCAAATATACCAGCAGAAATACTCTTCACATGTGTACATGAGTAAATGGAGCATTTATTTTAGAGTACTTAAAAAGATAGGAACAAAAAGGGTACATCATAAATTTGAGGAGCTGAGCAATGTTACTCAACAGCGCTCTGCTACATAAAACACTATTGCGCTTTTCCAGAGTACTTGAGTATGTTGATTGCATTCAGAAGTATTTGAAAACTTCATAGGAAGTATAGGAATACTTACGAAGTCTTTTCATTTTTGTTTTATATATAAAAAGCCCCGACGCCGACATCTCTCGCCGGACGCTTCAATGTTTGCAAAAAAGTTCGAATCTTACATATCGTCACCTGAAATGCAAAAAGACGTAACTCATATTTAAATTTTTGACGTAGAATAAATACGTCTTACGTTTCGATATGGAGGCTATGCTGAAATGTTGTAGTTGTAATTTTTAGAGCTTCACGAAAGCGCTTATTGCACGAGAACTAATGAAGCGATTTTCAAAGAAAAGTATGGCGTTTCAAAGATAAAATTCCAAATCTATCGACAGATTCATTTTTGTAAGTAACCAATTCGGTTTATGTCGTGAAAAGAACGGTAAACATTGGCTTATTTTGGTGTCAATTTTGAACCTTTAAAGTACTCCAGCAGCTTATGATTTGCAGATATAACGTTCATTTTTGTATAAATTCAACAAATATTGAGCATTTAAGGCAAAATATTGTTGGAAAAATTTAAAATTTTTTTTTCACCAAAATGCTCGAAAACAGCTCCAATGATTTTATTTATTTTTCTCTAATCAAAAGTTCAAGAGTTTTCCTTTCGTTTGGTATATCGGAAGTATTGATTGATATTTTCCAAGTATGTTTATTTGATTCAAATATATGGGCATATTTGATTTTCCACACAAAAGCACTGCAAACACGTGAATGCGTTGGAAGTGAGGGAAGAAGACAAAAACTATGGACTGTGTGCGTACATAAGTACATATTTCGGCTTTTGATAAACAGATGGCGCAATATTTATAACCTAATCGCAGTGTATGTAAATATGTATGTATTACGTACATACGTTGATTGCAGTTAATGTGGATCTGTTTCTATTTTTTAGTAATTTATGTATGTCTATACATATTATATGTATATGTACATACATACATATATGTATGAACACATGTATGCATAATACGCGAAAACTTTTTGAAGTGAAAGAACACTTAGAAAAAGACCAATCCAAGAATAAAAGTAAAGGCGAGTACGTACACAGTGCGTGTAGTCCCTACGCGCGGAAGAAGTGAAACTTAATTGAGGGAATGCTAGAAAGAAAGAAATGTGCGATATACATACACATGTACATATTTTCTAATATACGAAAAACATGTTTATTTAAAAGTTTTTTAGCGACCTTAATTTTTTTATTTTTTATAACCAACTGCAAAGTTTGATTATGATTAATATTTCTTGAAAAAAACCCATCTTCATCTTCATCTTCATCTTCATCTTCATCTTCATCTTCATCT
>NW_023458561.1:5649611-5657375 GCF_013731165.1 Rhagoletis pomonella | reverse complement strand
CATCTTCATCTTCATCTTCATCTTCATCTTCATCTTCATCTTCATCTATACTTACAGCAGGTTTCTGTGACTTAATAAATTCAATATTTTTACAATTTGTCAATTTTTGATTATTTATCAAGAACTCGCAGTTCTAGCACAGAAGTTTAAATCTATTTTCTTGATAAATTATCAAGATTGAAAATGCCATTGACAGTTATAATAATTTTTTTTATTAGAAAATATTTTGCTATCAATTAAAAACTGTATGTGCCGTTATTCTAATTTTCGTTGTTGGTGTTTCCGACAGGGTAGGCAATGTGGAACGATTTTCCATCATCCCTTGTCAAATCTGGTTTGGAGACAAACCGGTTTCGGCGTTGTGCCATTTTCAGTGTAATTTTTCATTCGGAATGTGCCGTTATTTGGACCTGGGACTCACGGAATAATGGCAACGGTACACAAAAAAAGTTGCGGGTGCTTTTAACCGCAAATTGCTAATTTTTTTGCTATTTTTTCGGTTTTTCATAATTTAGTGTACGTGTCAAACGGACCTCAGATTCGGATTCAGTGGTAGGTGGGTCTAGTAAAAAGCATGCGACATTTTTTTTTGTGCCGGAATAATTAAAACGATTTCAAAAAATGTGAGATGGTAGAATTCAAAATGTATCGCAAAAATTCGAAAGTGGTTTTAGAAGTGCAACCCTTGGTGCTGCCACTGTAATTCAAATATTTCAAGTATGTATTCGAATATGAGATGACTCTAATTTTACCGAAGTAATTTTGTAAAAGTGTCAGTAGTGCTGCCATTGAAACTCGAAGGATTTTTATAATTACGCACATGCAAAATATAATTCATCTCATTCTAATAATGCAAATAGATATTTAGTTGCAAAAGTTACCAAAATGAAACAAAAGCTACCAAGTTACCAAACCGTTTAAAAGTTACCAATTTTAGTAAAAAGTTACCAATTGTGGCAACCATGATGTTCATACCTAACAACCATCGAATGGTGGCAGCTTTCATCATTTAATCGATGATTTATGTACATACATATTATATAAATTTTTTAAATAACCAAAAGATTGTATTCATCCCGAGACCTCTCTTTATGACCAGTTTTTATTGTCAAATCGATATCTTCGTTTCCCAATACCAGGCGCTTACATGTGAAGTAACAAGTTTTCTATTTCTAAGCAGAAAAGCTTACTATACTTCATGTGTATAAGCGCCTGGTATTGGTAAACGAAAATATCGTATTGTAGAATTAAAAATTGGTTTCTCTAACATTAACATTATATAGCATTAAACGAAAACTTCCAAAAATACTTGTGAAGGAACATCTTTTTTGTGGAAGTTTAACAGCATGGTACTGCTTATTTATGTTCCTCTTTTTTCGGAACATAATTTGTTTGAGTACTCTTTTTATGTATACAGCGCTTAATATCTTCATTTCTCTAGTTTACATATTTGAAGAAAACTTCACAGTGAAGCAAACTGAATTCCGATGCAGACTTTTAGTATCTATGGTAACTAAGGTTGAAGTTTCTTCAGTCATTCTTTGATTTTTAAACAGTCTGTCGCGGCAAACTCTGTACTTTGGATTAAAACTTCGGTAAAATATCCAAATAAATTTTTAGAACTTTTATAATTTTTTGATTACGATAATCAGTTTTAAAATTTAAAATGGCGGACTCAATATGCAGGAAAACATTTTCTGAAAAAGTTATTGGACATTCATATTAGGTTTGTTCCACAAGTTACTCGAAGTAACTTCGAGTTACACATACGCGTTTCACAAGTTTTAGAGTTTCTTTGATATACGCCCACAGTTTGAACTTTGCTCGAGATTTTCTACAAGTAGTTTGTGGGACAAACCTAATATCTCAAATGACTGAGTTTCTGAGACCACTTAATATGAAAATAGTAATCATTTTCGTATGTGTACATATGTGTTTAACCAATTCAGGCATACGTTTTTCATAATTAATCACATAGCGTTAGTATGTGTAACATTATTTCAATAAGATATTATGGCTTACGCTATAAAAAATTAATATCTTCTCCTATAGAATCCTATTTGTTTCTTTCAATCTTTTATTTAGAATTTACATATAGCTCACTGATACGAATATTTTTGATTACCGGGGCGTATGAGTAACCTTTGCTTTGAACCGTAACATAACTGTAAAGCCTTAAGATCACTCTCTCATACATGTGCAGTCACTGCTTCAAAGCGTACTTTACCCATTATGAATGTCTAAAATTCAAAAATCTAGATTTCGATTTTAATCCGTAGTGTGCGCAAAGAAACTTTCGGAGAATAAGAACCTTTAAGAAGTAAACGAAACAAATCCAAAACTGGAAAAACATCTGTATGTTATCTGAGATATTTTTAGGCCTCTTATTCCGTATATACCTTTAGTTTTCTTTCTAGTTGGCTCTTGTTTAGTGTATTTACAATTTCTTAGTTAATCCAATATTTGGTAATTTTTGAAGGATAACACATGGAAACTCTGAGCGCTCATTATGTAATCGTTTTGGAATTGATGGAATACGTTAGGTATGTTGTGTAATACATTTTTAAACAAAAAACTGAGAATGTACTGATGGACTTTGAAGTCAAAAGTTGTAACGTTAGAGGGGGTAAAGTCGTATTTCAAGGATATTCGAGTTTTCTTTGTCGTCGAAGTTTCGTTCACCGCAGAAAAAAAAAGGGTTTCACCGATTCGGGAGTTTCAGGCGAAAAAGCAGTTCCAGTTTTGGAGTCTTTAAATCAGTATAATACTGCGTAAAACTGTTTTGATACCACCATTAGACGTGGATATTTATGCAGTCAAAAGCTGTATAAATACAAATCGTCGATGTTTTTACAAAACCGCCCATCGCCCAATTGCAAAACCGCCCATCTTACGGCACTCAAATTTTACAGGAGAGCGAAAAAACGGTTTATTTTTTTAAGACAATGCCTTGATAGGCGGTATTTTCTCTAGCTATTATTTTACAAATCCGTTGTTTTAATAACGATTTAAAGATTTATATGCATATATCTCGATGCTTGGAGTTCAGGGTTACCAAATCTCACTTTTGCCACAACGGCGATTTAGGCGGTTTTGCAACTGCTCGATGGGCGGTTTTACAAAAACATTGACGATATATATGTACGTTCATATGAATGTATAGTGCGAGCACGAAATTTCATGCATCTGGAGTCACATCAAATGAAATGAAAAGGACCTTTCATGGGATCAAGAAATAATGTTCACAATTTTTGAGATTACATGTACATACCTATGTATGTATGTATGGGCATATCTATACATATAAGTACTTAACATAAACCACTTATAATTATAATTTAGACCTATTCATTTTCGCATCTATTTGAAATTTCCTTTTTTGTGTAAGTAAATCATGTCTTACAAGAGTCAATGTCTACTTAGACATATGCATTACTTAAGGCTGGTTTTCACTATGTCATAATTTGATTAAAAATTTTGTCAACATATTTTTGACACAACTTCATCTCCCATTCCCATACCTTTACCGATTATAATATGGGCCAAAAATAGACAGATAGCCAGTTGAGCAGCACATGTACACGACTGAAGGCCTGTTCTGATCTAAATCAATCGATAAACCGATTCTTAGTTTCATTTGACAATATGTTTTCACTTATTCGACGACAAATGCCACTAAATTTAACATAGTGAAAACCAGGCATTATGCATGTTTGAATTTGCCTTTAGTTCACGTGTTTTAAATTTGCCGAATTTGTTTTTTGATACCTTATGTAACTTTTCTTTATAAATCATTTTGACTATGATTTATATAATAATGTATTATAAAAATCTATTATGTATAATGAAAATTCTTGTTGAATGACATAAAGCAGTATACAGTTTAGAATCTTAGTTGGGTGAAAATTCCTCAACTGGACCACGGATTTCAGTCAAGTTCGAATTTTAGCGTGAATATTTGTGGGTAGAGGTTAATAGATGTGAAAGGGATTCTGAGATTTTTTTTGAAAAGTTTTAATTTTTAAAGTTTTTATAAGCAAATATATTTTTAAGAATTTTTTTTTCAAAACTAATTTTCTCTTAAAGTATTTGACGAAAGTTGATGAATTTTTTTTGTAAGCGTAGTGACATTAGACCTTAAAAAAATATTTTTACAATTAGAAATTTTTTTTTTTTAATTTAAACATTATAAATATTTAAGTTGCATTAAAAATATGTTCTTAATGAGTGTTTTCCATTTTGTTTATATTTTCGAAAACTGAATTTACTGGAGAAAATATTTGTAAAAAAACATTGTTAGATCTTTTCTGTTTTTGACTCACAGCTACGTTTGTCACAGCGCGCACACAATGAACCATGCACGCTCACCGCCTATGCGCGCAACGTGTTCACTATAAAGCTCGTACAGGAGCAACTAACAATTGGCTCATATTTGCGACTTTTAACTTAACCTTATATAATAATGATGGCATTTGTGGTATTTTTAAGGCATTTTTAGGTTAAGCTTGGTATGTGACAAGATAATCGATCAGGTCCAATTGTATGGTTCTAGCGCCATCAGTCAATCATAAGTATGTAAATTTTATGTCTAATAATTTTTTTATTATGATTGCTTAAGTGTTCAACGTCGCGCAGTGGTACAGCCCCCTACAAAAAAGAAAAATTGGCGAAATCGATTTATTTTAAAGCATACCTCCCATATAAACCTAACCTCAAAAACGTTTTAAAAAAGCAATAAAAAGTGCACCGATGTATATATAGTTCCCTGATTCCATAAATACACATCTGAAGTTGCCTTTTTTTTGCCTTTACTAACTTTAATTGTAAAGGGCAAGCCCTTATTCCTGATAATGTGAAAGTTTTAAACGTTTCATATTTAAATTGGGCGCCACTTGTATCAACTTACGTCGAGCGCCCGTTTAGTACATTTCAGGCTTTTCTTCGTGAACATCTAATAAAAATGCTGCCAGAAAAGTTCAAATGCATCTTGTGGTTCAATGTTACTACAACTAGAGACTGCGGGTTAAAAACTGAAATGGGGAAAATAGTCAAAGATTCAAAGTACAAATTTTTGATATGATGAAACTACATACATACAGTGCCGCACAAAAGTATTGGCACAGAGAATTTTTCGCTATATCTGAAAAGTTTTTTATTCTAATTTATTATAAATATATTGTTCGTCCTACACCAAAAAACATAAAAACTAAATCTCTAAATTTTGTGCAAAACTCAGGAAAATTCATTAAATTTGCATACTTATTTGCAACTTTCTATTTTAGAAAAATTCTAAGTATGCAGTTTTATAGCTCAAATAATTTTGGTATAACAAAGTGCAAGCTTGAAGGTGCTAAAAAATCGCATAGATTTTTGGGAAATTTTTTTCAGTCAGGTTCTTCCGTACAAAGTATTTTCGACAATTATTTTTTGTATGGAGAAAATGAGCAACACCTTCTACTAAAAAAATGTCCAAAAATCAACGAAATTTTTTAGATACTTCAAACTTGCACTTTGTTATACTAAAATTAGTTGGGCTATAAAACTACATACTTTGAATTTCTCTAAAAAATCTGAATAAAAAGTTGCAAATTAGTATGCAAATTTATTGAATTTTCCTGAGTTTTGCATAAAGTTTAGAGATTTTGTTTTTTTGTGAAGTGCGAACCATATTTTTATTAAAAAAAATTGAAAATAAATTAGAATAAAAAACTTTGCATATATTGCGAAAAATTCTCTGTGCCAATACTTTTGTCCGGCACTGTATGTAGTTCATAGTTTTTCTCTTTTGACTTGTAAAATAAACATTTCTAAAACAAATGTATTTTTTGATTATTTTTCGGTGTTTGTCTTTATTTGGTACCTTATTTTGCCTTCTAGTGCCCTTTCCTGCTTATTTTCCCTTTTTTTGTAGGTTTTAAGGTCCTAAAAATCCGTTCCCTGGTAATAATGTTGTGTGTGAATTCCATGGGAATGGAATTAATGGGATTATTTTAACACGTACCTCCGATGCAAAACTTAACCTAAAAATGCCTTAAAAATACCATAAATGCCATCATTATTATATGAGGTTATGTTAAAAGTCGGAAATATGAGCCAATTGTTAGTTGCTCCTGTACGCGCTTTCTAGTGAAAACGTTGCGCGCATAAGCGGTGAGCGTGCATGGTTCACGATGCGTGCGCGCTGTGACAATTGTTGGTGTAAGTCAAAAACAGAAAAGATCTAACAAATTTTTTTTACAAATATTTTCTTCAATAAATGCAGTTTTCGAAAATATAAACGAAATGGAAAACAATCATTGAGAACATATTTTTAATGCAACTTGAATATTTATAATGTTTAAATTTAAAAAAGAAAATTTTTTCTAAATTATAAGAATATTTTTTGTTTAAAGCTCTGTCACTACGCTTACAAAAAAAATTGCATCAACTTTCGTCAAATACTTTAAGAGAAATTGAGTTTTGAATATAAAGATTGCTTAAAAATATATTTGCTTTTAAAAACTTTAAAAATTAAAATTAAAAAAAAATCTCAGAATCCCTTTCACATCTATAAACTTCTCTACCCACAAATTTTTACGCAAAAATTCTAACTTGATTTAAATCCGAGCTCCAGTAGAGAAATTTTCACCCAGTTGGAGTTCTATAGTTTCTGACTTCAACTATATTGTGGAAATGTATCACTATGAATATATTTTCGATCTACTTATGAAGTTTTTGTCGAAATTTTATGAAATCAAACAAAAAATCCACAATCGCCATAGTTCAAATTCACTAAACATATACAAACTATATATTTTTACGTATACTGATGGTCACACTCATAAAACTAAAATAAATTTAGAAAACTAGATAAATTAACACTTTTTCGATTCACAAAGCATTTTAATAGCCCAATTCTTTATCGGTGACAAAAATTTTTTTATTGACAAATTTAAACTTGCTCATATATTTTTCCGTAAAGAAAAACTGTGACAAGAGTTTGGGCTGCAAATCTATATACTTTTTTTATGTATGAATGTATTTGGATGTAAGTTTTCATTCTTAACTGACTTCAAAAAAAGAAGAGGTATCAACTCGTCGGAATATATATATATTCTTTTGTATATTTTTCCGAATAACTTTTGACCACGCTAACCGATTTCTAAGACTTTTTTTAAAGGGAAGGTGATATCCCAGAGGTGGTCCCAGTGGCGTAGCTATATCAACTAAGGCTGTGGCAAAATCTTTGGGCCCTCCCAGTAAAATCGTCACGTTGTAATTTAATTTTAATAAACCATTTAAGTAGCTACCCAACACTCTTAACAATAATATGTGCACGGGTTTATACATACAAATTTAAAATTAAATACAAATTTAATTTTGATAAGATATTTATTAATACAATTTCTATTCTCCGAGCTTTCTGTTCCACAAAAGAATCAACAAAAACAAATAACTTAAGGACGAGCACACCTAAAAGTTAAACATTCTAAAAATAGAATTATTAGCAAAAAACCAACAATACCAACAACCACATGATCAAGTGGATTGCAGCGGAATAGCTGCGCTTGATTGTGTTGGCATAACAAAAATGAAAATAGTGGAAAAAAGCAAACGATAATTTACAAGGCGTACTTAGCACGGTGCATAGGCAACTGGCTGAGTCAGTGGGATCGTCGGTGCCAATCCTACTGAAAGAAGTCTGATGAGGAAATGTGGTGATTTCCGAAATAGCTATCACTTCTACCATTTTTTCAAATTATTGTTGCTTTTCCACAATAAAAA
>NW_023458561.1:5628717-5649601 GCF_013731165.1 Rhagoletis pomonella | reverse complement strand
CGTATATTACCCTCACTATAAGAAATAATTTAGCAAAAAATGTACTTGCCATATAGTCAGTTTTATATAAATAGTAAAGATAATCATACAAAAATTTATATCAGAGAAGATTGTTAGATTATCACTTCAAAGATTTTAGTCGTCTGCTTAAAATTAAAAAAAAAATGCAGTTTAGCATTCAGTATACAAATGAAAGGGTTGATTGTAAGCAAATAAAAAACCAATCATCCCCAGCGAAAGGTCTCATTTGATTCCCACTCATGGAGATGGATAGCAAGACGCTACTAAATACATATCTACGTGCACATATTCGCGATATCTCAATGTGCAAATGGGTGATCTTTAAGGCTGGGGAGGAACAGACAAACATCGAACCTTTGGCAAAGGTCGATTTTCTCTTTCACTTTGGAATCAGCCGAGCCAAATTTAAAATTTTCCGGGTGAACATATCTGATGAAGAAGAGACTGACGAGGTCAACGATGCAAATAACCTGCTGGCATATTGCTTGCAGCCTGAAATAAATTTACGAACTAAAAAAAATAGGTTGTGCAGATAAGCCTCCAGCACTCGAGGCTGGCCTCGGATAAGCTTTCCGTTACCCTGATGGAGGAAGCTGTCGCCATAGACTCATTCAGTAGCATATCCATCGCCTCGTGCTACATGCCGCAATACGAAGACGGATGTGGTTCGTAGCCAGTGCTGGCAATTTTTGCAAAAACCCGCTAGAAAAAGCTAATTTCCACAAAGCTGAAAACTAAATAGGTTAAATAATAGAATAGATTGGCGCTTACACATATGTTAGTGTTTGGCCGAGCTCCTCCGATTTGTTGCGTGTGCTTTGATATTGTCACACAACAAGGATGAGGGTCCTACAGTTTACGCCGACTGCGAACGGCAATTGTCTTTTTATGAGAAGCTGATTTTTGTTTCATGGCATAAATACAATCGGAGGTTTGCTATTGCCTGCCGAGGGGCGAAACCTTTTTTCTATATTTTTTTGTAATGTTGCTTTGACCAGGGCTTGAACCCAGGCTCTGCGGAGTCGTAGCGCGCTTTCCTAACCACTACACCACAGCAGCCGCTAAATAGGTTTATATTAATATAATTTTAAGCAATTCATTTGAAACACTACTTGAAATTTAAATGAATAATGAAATAATACAGCTGGGATCGAGGTTTGTCAGAAAGGAAAAATAAGAATAAAAGTTAATATAACATACATTTACTTACACATATAAGTGTATACTAGCGTAGCTTTGTTTTCACCAAGTTTGGCTGACTGAATAAAGTTCCAGTTCTGCATTAGATCATGGTAGTGAAAGTTTATGAAGAGCAAATTCCGCCAGATCGGAAAACAATTTGTTGCCACCTGCATCCGTATAAGTTTGAACTTCTGCCCAAAATTGCATAGTATTACTTATATTATTCCACTTTACAAAATTAATTATATTATACTAAATTATTTTTTCTATCTATCTCCTCATGCGATGCACGCAAAACAATGCCCACTGGAGGCATATCATCTTTTTTAATCGTATCGAAATTATCTGGTAATTTTAAATACATATCTTTGTAATACATTGTATAAGGGAAAAAGCTAAAAATCCGTAAAAAATTGCTGAAGCTGGATTGCCCGCTTCACACAATTTCTCATTTCCTGCCGCTAAATGGACTTCGAAAAAGTCAGATTTGACGGGAAAAGAGCTAAATTGGCAGCCCTGTTCGTAGCCTAGTGGAAAACTTCAAATCAGAAAATGGGTGTATTCGAGCTACAATTAAAGCGGCAGTGTTATTTTTATGAAGGAGCGTCACGTTCTACGCGAAAATTTAGGCGCTCCAGGAACAAAATTTTGACAATCAGTTGCTTATCATTGGCAAATCAAAAGCATTATAAAAACTCTTACTACACAATTCCTGCAGCATTTTAGAATATTTTCAGTTGAGCATCAGCAAAATATCAAGAAAGCAACAAGGCTGCAATATTTCGGTAATTATTACGTCGCTAGAACACACCTAATCTTCTTATCGGATGCGATTACAACTCCACGCCCTCAATCTGGAGCAACTCGGAAATATGTAAATACTCGCCTTGAGTTTCTTTTCGCTTATATTCTTAGCACTAACGTAATAATTTGTAATCGGTCTGGTACTTCTCCATTCATTTTTCCTAGCACTGAAAGCTAAGTGGGTGGGAAGGAGTGCTTGATGCACCACTAACTAACGATTTTGGTAGAGAAGGCAGCAACCAGATAGAAAAATGGAGCATATCTGATTAGAAATCATTTTCCGATTACAGATATAAGTGTCCGAACGTTATGGCTTTAGCTGATAGCCCTGCCGTTGCATGATGCGGCCCAGCATTGTGTAGGACAAGAATTAGATTTCAAGGCAAACCCTTCTACTGTAGTTTTCAGGGACGTAAACCGGATGAAAAATTTGGTCGGTTCGGTTCAGCGGTTCGAACCCTTTTTGCACTTTTGAACAGGGGTTTCGGTTCGGTTCAACGGTTCGGAAAAAAAAAATAACGCGCAAGTTTATGCGTCAAGCGCCAAGTGTCAAGTGCAACAACGCGCAAGGATAAGTGTCAAGTGTCTGTCAAATGAGATAGGTTGCCCTAACATTTGATATTGCCATATGGTAAACAAACATGGTATGTATTATCATATTTAACAAAAAGAAAAAAGGGGGTACATTTGTCAATTGAAAATCGGATGAAAAGAACCTTTAAACTTTTATTAAAAGTGGTTCGATTTTCGGTTCGGATCAAACATTTGTGGGAAATTTCGTTTCGTTTAATGGTTCAATTAGTCTATAGAAAAAGCGGGTTTCCGGTTCAAAACCGGTTCGGTTCAAAACCGGTTTACGTCCCTGGTAGTTTTACAAACATAGGCGATATTAACTCGCTGCAAATTCTTAGGTTCTTAAGATCCACGGGCTGGATTTGAGAGAAATAATAATTTTCCGCTGCATTCTTGTTGACTTTTTTTTAGGCCATTTGTGAGATGTGGCTTTAATACGGCACTCATGAGTGCTAATTGGAGTTGTTAAATTCGCAACTTTAACCGACCAACCTTTTTAGAAAATACACTTACAAACATATTGCGGTTGTTCACACTTGCCTGTTATCAGGTTATCTGGTTAAAAATTATTATTCTGTAGTGTATTTTATTGTTGTCAACTGAATAATAAATATAACCAAAAAACCTGATAACCAGACAAGTGTGAACAACCTCATTGAGAATTAGGTATGTACTTGAACAGTTTTGACGTTCTTACCTACACCTGTATGCTGTCTTTAGTATCCCAGCCAGCAAAGAATGGTAAATTTTGCCGACAGTGCAGTTTAGTTAAATTTTCCGTATCCGAAAACGCATACGAAAAACTCCTACAGTTATCATCAATTTTCGTGTCTGGAAACAGTACAGTTTAGTTCAATTTTCCGTACCCGAAAACGCATACAAAAAACTCCTACAGTTATCTTCAATTTTCGTATCCGGAAAACGTTCGAAAAAGATGATGTCATTTGAAAGCAATAATTGTATTTTATTTGCTTAAGCTAAACATTTGCAAGCATACATGCGTAGTCGGCAGTGGCTGAGCGTGCAGAGGAGTGTGCCGCTATTCGTTAGCTTCCAGAAGGTGCCGCGTTCGAATTCCGTCAGGCGCTTCTTAATTTTATTTTATTTCTTTTGAACCATGAAAAAGTATCTGTGAAGTGCAGAAGGATAGCGTATTGAACGAAGAATTCAATCAGACAAATTTCAGAAAAAACAGCCGAAAACGTATCGGTTTCACATACTGTTGTATGTACATACGTTTCTGCCGCACGTGGGAAAACGGATCGTCGAAGTATCCGGAAATGGAATCAGTAAACGGACAAAAATCCGCATTTTATCCACTTTTTTGGTCTTTTCCGGATCGGTTTTCGGATTTTTTGCTGGCTGGGATAAGCCAGTGGTCGGCAAAAGTTAAACTGTGTCTGTGTTGGTGAGCACAAGAGAACCGCTTCGCATGAGCAACCCAGTAGGAAATTACGAGAAGTGAAACTAAATTATTAACGCATCAGGCTTTAGTAAAAACATATAAATATATATATTTAGCACATATCATCACCTGAATGCAAAAAGATCTAAGAAACACCGTCGCTGAAATGCAAAAAGTCGTAACTCATAAAAAATTCAAAATTCACGTTTTGATTGATATGATGGATTTCATCGAATTACAACTCCCCTATTTGTTTTATGAAAAACATATTACTCACGACTTTTTCCATTTCAGTGATGACTTTTCTTACGTCTTTTTGCATTTCAGGTGACAATATGTATGTATGTGTGCATCGCTCATTTACTAGAAAAGTGTCATAATCCAAAAAAAAGCCAAAAATCTAGCTAAGTATGCAAAAATGAGCGTTACTTATTTCTTATGATTTGTAAAAATTGCATAGCTGTAACGATTACCAGAGGGTCAGTTCCCGTTCTGCGTTAATCGTGTAGTCATTAGAACAAGATGTGTATTAATTTTTCCCTGGGAGTATATGTAAATTCAGAACATTTTTCTCGAGTTTTTAGTTTTTTGAGTTATGACAGTATTTGAAGTAATGGAGTGATATGTATGTACATACATAAAAACTCAAATAAAAAATTCGTTTGGATTCACCCGCGTCAATATCTATTGAAATTCATGTTCATCAAAATTTTTCATTGTGAAATGTATTGTAAAAATTTGTTTTAATATCATATTCCCTAGTTTTTTTAAAGGACGTACAACTCAAAAGGTATTGTATGCCACCAAAAAAATTTTCAGTATACTTATGTATGTATGTACATACATATTTCTCGCAAGGCATCTTGGTATTTAATAAACAAATAGGAATGTTCGATATCGTATCGATTATTCTGAATATCGATATTTCATGGTGCGATAATCGGTTGTTTGAATCGATATTCCCAGGTCGATATATCGACGACATCGATACTTTACCCGCAATATCGATATTTAAGTTGAAATTTATTTTTCATCTACAAAAAAGTGTATGGGAAAAGTCTAAAGTAGATTTAACCAGCAGCTTTTGTGATTTATGTAGCTCTTAAGTTTGACAAACCGCTTGCATGGTGTATACGGCTCTTAACTCGTTGCCACCGTTAGACTTATTGTCTTGTTTCATTCCCTCTTTGACAATACAGTCGTCCGGCATGCCGTTTTAATCCTCAGTAAATATACAAGATGGAAATAACACAATTAGGTGACTTGATAGGCAGGTCTAATATTCTATTCAGTTGGGAGTAAGATTTGCAACATCGATTTTTCCGATATCGATATTGTTCAACCCGATATATCGCCATATCGATTTTACATGCAATGAATTACATCTATTCAAGATATCGATCTTTCTTAAATATCGAACATTCCTATAAACAAAGCAGAGCACCTACCGGCGATGTTGATTCGTTGCAGTCACAGTAATAAACCTTTTCGAAGCTTTTCACCATTTGGTCCCCGAGGAGTACTTTTGGGTTGTGTGCAGCGTTTTCGTTTTGCGCGCACGGCAACACTTACTGTGGGGAATTTCGCCTCATGATTAGAAAAGTTCTTTTCGAGGATAAAATATACATAATTATGTGTTATTTATGAACAAAATGTAGGTTAAGTATAATATTCATCTTTAATGTATGCTGATATTCATGCTTAATAAAGAATAATATCGATAGTTAAGTACATAAGTAACGTTTGTGTTTTATAAACTGAAAAACTAAAATCGTAATTATAGCACTGAATGGAGTCTTCTTAAATGTGAGTTTAAGATTAAAAACAATATATAAGATTATATTTTTATGAAAAACGTAAATGTTGTGAATTTATCAAGCAAAATTCTAGATTTCCGAATATATTTAAGTTGTTATTAAAAAAAAAAACAAGGTTTATATAGTTATACAGACCACAATACCTGCCAGCGCATCCGCCCAGAAAGTTCATTAAGCACACCCACACAAGTTATAAGCGTTTTCAGCATTTAACAGTTCATTACCATGTATGGTGTAATATAACAAGTTATACACTGAACTATGATAATCTGTACTAGTATCTATAATAATAGACAATAATTTGCAATATTTTTTCACTTTTGCAATTAATTTAATTATTACACAGTCATGACTGGTGCCACTCTACCATATTACGGTTGTTGCCACAGTAATTTTCTATACAACTCTGAATGAACAAAATGCATGCTCCTTCTCATTATCAACCCTGACCAGATTTTACCCCCGATGAGTACTCAAAAAGGTTTACTACTGTATATACTGACGTTGCTGTCTCGCTAACGACTAATAGCCCAGTTATGCACACTTGCACTGCTTTACCATTTTTACGTAAAAAAAAAACCCAACAGAATTCTACATGTTAAGTGCTATGCGTTGGGTAACCGTTTACACGCAAAGCCCGTTTAACAGGTTCTTATGTGACAACTCTCATGCAAAGTTAAGTATGCATAACTGGGCTATAAGATAGAGCGTGATAGCCCGAACTCAATGAAAACGACGAGCTACGGACCACAGCTGTCAAATTAGTTTAACACGTACTCTTATGTAGATAATTATTTTGGCGACGACCGGGCTACGCGACGACTGTGGTTGTGGCCAGATTAGATCTATTTCTATTTTTCCAGCGACAGATAAGGTTCTTCCTCTTCTTTTATGTCAAACTCATACAAATCAATCACTGCCGCGTTCAAAATAATCATGTCGTCATCAGTGTTGCCGCGAATCATTTTTAGTGGTAGCTAAATTCCTTTAAAAAAGGGCTAAAAAAGCTAAAAAAAAGTCGTTGTGGCTAAAAATGGTAGCTACAATTTTTTACTTACATATACATATATACATAAGTATACACGCAAACATTTTAAATAAGTAATGGTATAGAAAAACAATGAACACTAAACGCTAAACGTTTTGGTATAAAAGGGGAAATATACGACACCAGCTTGCTGTCTCCATAAAGTGATCGTACCATCAGGCTCGAAGCATATAACTTACAATACAATATTATATATATGGTACAATATTTATTTCTTTACAAATGAGGTCGAAGAAAGATCGAAATGATTAGAGCCGAAATTTCACAAATTTTCTACCATTTTGTTAAAAAATTTTTTTTTGTTTTAATTCACAACTGCAATATCGCGAACTTAACTTCCACAAACACGGCTTTGACTCATATAGTGCAGGAAATTTCCGCCAAGATATTCTTTACTTAGAAAATTTTGCTAATTTCACCACTCATGACACCAGCATGCTGGTACGATCATAAAATTTTCAAATAGTTTTTGAAGTCGCACCAGCAGCTGGTACAATCACACCACAAGAACATACACGGTCAATCGATATGATGGGCCATTTAACAAATTATGCATATTAAGGGCGGTAAACTTATCTATTTTAAACTATAGTTAAATCGTTAATAGATAAGTTAACAGCCCTAACTATTTTACAGTATGTATGTATAAAAACGTAAGTAACATACAATATATACATGTATATTTCTTAGTTTAAATATTCATCTCCTACTTAAATGAGAAAAATGAAACCTAATTAAGCATATACAACTTTTTCACGCCATGTATGAATAAATTCTCCAAAGGGCTAAAAAGGGGCTAGGGGTAATTTTAAATTTACGTGGCCAAAAAAGGTATGTGGTAGCTAAATCTAGCCAACAAAGGTCTAAAACGGCAACACTGGTCGTCATAGACAAAGTGTTTAGATAATGAAGATAACAAATTGGAAGCTGTTGCCCGCAGTTCGTCGTTTTCAGTGTGTTCAGAACTTAAGAATACGTGTGAAGTGATCGTCCCTAAATGTGGTATGAAGCGCAGACCACTGGTATAGGCCATAGCATGATTGAGAGAATACAGAGGTTGCGCCGATCTCGGACCGCTATTCCTCTCTTAACGAATTTGACAGAATCGTTGTTTACATGACGTCACACTGGTGCAACTTGTTTACGTTTTCCTGGCAACATTTTTTCTTCTTCTTCCATTCTTGCTCACGTTTTGGCCTTTCTCTCTCGCAATTGCACCAGTGTGACGTCACATAAAAGTTATTCTCAAAAATCTGATCGGCGCAATCTTGTATTCTATCATTCTTGAGGCCATAGAACCATTTAATCTGTCAGAAAGGAAAAAGTGAATACTCAGAGGTTTGCATATATGTATGTATGTAAAATTAAGTTATTTTGTGGCATATTTTAGACCCGATTTGCATATAAATGTGTGCATGCAATTTTTATGCTAATAATATTAATTTCTTAATGAATGTAACTTTTATATAATGAAATAGTTTCTAGCAACCGAAGCTTTTTGGTTCATATTCTACTTATGTATACACAGCAGACTACCCAGGTAGGGCTTTGCGAGTAAATGTTTCTAAAAATTTAAGAAAAATAATATCGGCAATAATGAAGCAGAAATAAAGAAAAATAAATTACAATTTCTTAAATCCTATTTACATCCAAACTTTTATAAGTATTTTACAAATCGAACACTTCCACTTTGAATGAGCGTTTACTAGTTGGCACATTTAGATGATTCGACGAAGTCGCTGCAGCGTTAGAAAGATTCAAACGGAGATGGGAGCTTCGCATTGTTACAGGCCGATCATCGTCTTCATCATCTTCATCCGAAAAGTCACTTCGTGTTCTCACAGGTCCTCCTAAAGCCAGACCACTGTAATCATCTTCGTCATCCTGTAGGACAAGTTGGAATTTTTAAAAATAATAGTTAATCATGAAGCCATTAAAAAGTATTTTAAACAAAGAAACCCCCTAAAATTAGGAGAACATCCCAAGTTCAATATGGAGTGCGTGTTAAAGATTCATACTTACACATCTGATAAATTTTAATGAATTTTACGGAAAAACTACGAGTAAGTACAAAATACTGATATTACTAACGTGTTGCTTTGCCAATTGATCCCTAAGTAAAAACTAATTTATTTTCTAAGTACGATAAACTTCCTTATTCAAATAAGACCATATCTCGTCACGTTCAATGCAAAATACGCTGTTTGACAATTTTCAAATTTCTTTTAGTTTTTCATTTATTTTCATTAAGTATTAGTACAATAATATCAACATCTTTTATAGTACAACAAATACATTCAAAAATATTGCACATCCATTAATAAAAAAAACACATATTTAGTTATACAGGGTGTCCCAGAAGTAACCTGCCAAACTTTAGAGGAAGGTAGGTGGGGTGTGAGCTCTCTGATAAAAGAAAAAATTTCAGGTAAAAGTGGTACCGTTTTTGAAATATTTACATTTTTTTTAATTAAAAAAATCGTGCCTGTTCATGTATGTTTTTTCACTGCATCTACAAACCAGGCTATACTTAGTAAATTTTTTATGTAAAATACTTCCAGATTGTTACTTCTCCATACTCAAATGCAATATAGTTAAAATATATTAAGGAGCCATCATAAAATTATGACTATTTTGGGATTTTTAACTTTTTGATATTTTCTTCCCCAACTTTCACTATCTCTGGTGAAAAAAAATGTACTGAGCTATAACTTTACATTACATAAAAAAATTTTTCATTTAATAAAGATTTCAGAAAGGTGCCAATGAATTCGAATAGAATAAAAACTGATAGCCGCTTTTGTGAGCAAAGGACTGAGACACGCTAGAATGTATTTAATAGATTTAAATTTACAAAGGTACATTATTACCTGCTCCTGACATTATTTCGTCGGTCCCTACGAAGAGTAACACATTTCACTATTCGCGTGGAAGACTAGCACATTTCACTATTATGGTCTGATTATGCATACTTCGCACAACTTCGCATAAACTTCAAACTGTAATTTCGTATGCACTTTGTATGTATTTTGTATGCATTCCATTACCCAGAAATTAGCAGAACTTTTCAAAAACTTAGCGATCTGTTTAGTCTAGATTTTGCTGCACGATTTCTTAAGTTACATTTTTATTGCACTGGTACAAATGGTTGCGCGAAGTTATGCGAAGTATGCATAATCAGACCTTTAGCGTGGAAGAGTAGCACATTTCAGAATTTTGCGTGGAAGAGTAGCACATTTCAGATTTTTGCGTGGAAGAGTAGCACATTTTACTATTTGCGTGGAAGACTAGCACATTTCAGATTTTCACGTGGAATAGTAGCACATTTCACTATTTGCGTGGAAGAGTAGTACATTTAGGGTTTAAACTAAATCATAAAAGCATAATTTATATTGGAAATTCAAGTGCTTATTTTATATTTCTATAATTCTATCATAAAATTCATGAAATTCAGACGGTATATAGCGTTTAGTGATCATTTGCTGGAGATCATCCACTTTTCTTTTTTTAACGGCATTTTTCCCCTTTAAGCTTTATGCAATTCATATTGTTTTATGGTTAACCATTGAAATTTTGTTTTCAGTATGTTCAATTTCAACTAAAATAAAGTTCATTTAAAAAAAACATATAAACCCACGCTTAAAATTTTGTAGAAATCTAAAAAAAAATCAACTAATTTTCATTCAAATTTATTTACTCAAAAGTGTTAAAAATTTTTTGAGTATGAAGCTTTATAGCCGATTCAATTTTAGTGTGATCCGGTAGTGCATTCGCTACCATATAACGAATAAACACAATTTATTTTTATATGGAAGAAAACCGCAACAACGGAAATTTTTAGCCACTTGAATCTATATACTCAAAAAATTCTGAGAAAATAATTTTGACATTTGGATGAACATTTTTAGATTTTTTTAGTTTTCTACAAAGTTTCAAATTTGGATTTATATGGACTTCTTCAGAGAATGAACTTTATTTTAATGAAAATTCTTAAAAATAAATAAATGAACATAAGTGGAAAACAATATCACTTTGAAATGAAGTGCTCTCGATGCTTCTTTATGATATAATGATCGGATTTAAACCAAATTAATATGGGACCACCTGTGAGGTAACCTTCCTCCTTTTTGTGAAGTCGGTTAAAAACACAAAGCAACAAAGAATAACTAATACATATATAGTGTTTACTAACTACTCATACGTTTAACGAACATCCAAGTATATACATAAGGATGCATACGTGTTTAATTTTGTTATAATTTCTTGTGTAAATATTTACCTTTGATTTTGTTGTGACTTCGAAAAACTTTTTTCTACGTGTTTTTGTATTACTTAATTGCGAATTAGACATAAAGTTACTTTTACTCTTATGAATAATTTGTAAAGATGCAATCACCAGCGTTACATTACGAGTATTTCGAAGTACAGTAATTGACGAAATACCCGACACGGTTTGAGAAATGTTCATCGAGTAGTCCTCTTCACATTGAGTATTTATGGATGTATGTACATGGTATTTATAAGCTAAGCCGAAATCCGCATGGAGTTTTTATGTACATATGTATGTATATATTCAAATCTCTTAACTCCAAGCTCATCATGTTTCCTTCAGTATTAAGTACATGTTTATGTATGTATGTAGTTTATCATTATCATTTAAGAAGTGTGTAGGCGAATTTAAGAGAAGCCGAGCGTCAATATTCAGATTTGCGTTTGCTGTTCTTAGGTACATTCTATATTTTTCCAACAAACTTGTTACATACATAGGTATGTGGCCGTCCATATATAACATCCATCTTTGTTTAGACAATTCTTACTGAGTTATTGATCAATTGTATTGAATGTCAATGGAAGCATTCAGTAATAATTTTTGGTTCAATAGTGTCGCTTTACCGATTTGGCTTTATTTTCTACAAATCAAATTTTAAATTTGCTTATAAATCAAAGTGAAAACGAACAGTTCGTATCGGCTATATGAATTACGATTTCGTCCCGTAGTCAAAAGGCCTTAACAACGATAGCGATGTTTAGTTAGCGTTAGTTTGTTAGCGTTGATTGCTTTTTGATGATTTAATGAGCAGTCGTGTATTGAATTAGTTATGACGATTTCGATCCGCATGATAACAATTCAATGTCTTTAAAATTAGTGAAACATCTCCAGTTTTTACATACTCCTACTTCAAAACGGGATTTTTCTCTTTTATAGAGATATAAAATAGTATTTTAATTATTAACTTTGATTAATAAAACGCTCGCTAATATGGTTTACTTGGAGGTAACTGTTGCGTTTTTTAATTAATTTCGTATTGTTTTGTAATTGTATTTAACTAAACTTTTCGGCTGATTTGTTTATCGTTCTAGTTGAATTCAATTCTGTAGAAAATGATATAAACAAATATATACATATGTATGTGTGTATTAAGAAAATGTTGTTGGCTTCAAAAACAGCGTTTTTATCTTCAAAGGCATTACCGTTATACATAGCATCGATGTCATATGATATTCAGAGATGTACTTTTCTAAATGCAATAAAAATTAAATATGTACCAGTTTCCCGTGCAAATTATTCGCATCCAATATTTTGGAATAAAATGGAAATAAATTAACCAAGTATTTGCTTCAGGAGTTTGTTTTATTGCAGTAACTACAGATTAGGGATGTTGCGAATGTGGAATTTTAGACATCCGCGGATGGGAATGCGGATTCGAATATCTAACAGCTAACATCCGCGGATGCGGATGCCAATGCGGATGTCAAGTATTTTTAGGAATTCGAATTTAGAATAATGGCGAGATCGTTGTTTAAACAGCGCTTATAAGCCAAACGAGATATGCCAGGTTTTTCTAATGGCGATTTCGTTTCTACCAAAAAAATTTCGCCTTTTGATTGCTCCTTTCTCTTTTTGTGTTCGATTCGAAACTAAAGGCAAAGGGTGAGCAAATTTTGTGTTCATTTCTTAAAGTGTTACACTATTGTAATGCAAAAATCACATTCCCTGTCCCGTGAAGCTTTGTCAGGGAAGATGGTTGCCCTGAAAATCAGATGGTTGTTTAGAACGGCAATATTATGAAATGGGTGAGCTAGACAAGGACAAGAAGGCAAAAACACGCTTTTTTACAGGGTTTAGTGTAACATCAAACACATTTTGCACCGGGGTTGGGCAACATTTTTTCGAAGAAACGAAATCACCATAAAGCTTTTTAAAAAGAATTCTTCATTCTCATTCCTTTGGCTGTTTCAGAATTTGGGGAATCTGTAACTTCATCGGCGTTTTTCGATTTTAGTTTCTGTAATTCATTTTTAATACTTTCTGCTGCGGTTGGTTTGACAAATGTGTACTTTTAGCGAACTGGGAAAATAAATTATTATTTTCCAGGAATGAAAATTTTCAATAAAATTCTGTTTTTAAAGTCGTGGCTGCCAGCCGAATCGGATCAGAATATTGTTATTTAAAAAAAAGCACCGTTCTCTTTTTATAAGCATTTGAATCTCAGATAGTAACGTTATTCTTATCTTCTTAAAGGTCAGACCCATAGTTTTTTTAATTATTTGAGCATCGCTTCTCTTTATAGCCAGACGTTGATCATTTCTGCTTGAAATCCCTATTGAAGGAGCTTACTCTTTGACTTTAAATAGCAAAGAAGGGACAGTTTTACCACAGAAGTTTTTAGCCTAGGATCCAACCTTATAAAAAAAATATTGCCCGACAAGTAAACAAAATTACTGTCTTTAAAATTTTTGCTAAAAATAAAGAGCCCCATTTGAAATTATTGAAACGAATATATGTAACATCAATAGCAAATCACGAAAATGTGGTTAAGAATTACAGTACACATTTTCTTATTTTTTGTCTAGTAGTTTTTTTAAGATTGGTCCAAAAAAATTATTATAAAGAAAGAAACCAATGCAGGTATTTAAAGCTCAAAAAACCACATTTGGTAAAAAGACTATGTTCTCTTTGACGTACGTCCAAAGGTCAAGGAGAAATTGGAACTTGTATGCCCATTGATAACTCGGTTATATAGCTTTAGAAATAATATGTTTAGAGAAATTTGTATCAAAGTTGATAAATATGACATTTGACCAGATTTGTTACACAAATACTTCCACGACCACAGGCAAAAATATTGGCTACAATTTGTCATTTTGTTTGCCATATAGGTATACGTTTTACGGTGCAGTTGCACAACATTCGCAAAAGCTCCGCATTGACTTTGCGAATGCGAATGTTAAAGTTCAAGCGGGAGATCCGCGGTTGCGAATCCGAATGCGAATATTCGCTACAAGCCTGGTACATACATATACATATATAGCAGCAATTAATTTCATCTAAAGAAACGGCTTGTCATCCATCTCCGCTGTGGCGTATGTAGTGCATATTTTTGGCGCAATATTTAACTTCTTCTGGCGGGGCGACATTTACCTCTAGAGTTTTTCTAATTGTATGTCTTTGATATGATACCTACGACAAGGTTGGATCTAGACTAGGTTTGCCATAAATACCTTTGCTATATTTATTTTAAAATGGTGGTCTGGACCAGGGTTCTTGGGAATATTCGCATTCGCATTCGCAACCGCGGAGCTTCCGCACTAATTTTAACATTCGCATTCGCAATAATCAATGCGGAGGTGTTTTTTATTTAAAGATAGTTTCACTTCTTCTTCTTATCCGCCATTGCTCCCATTTGAGGTATCCACAAATTTTTCAAACCAGTCGCAGAAGAAAGTATTAAAAATGAATTACAAAAACTAAAAACGCTGATCAAGTTAGAGATTCCTCAAGTTCTGAAACAGCCAAAGGGATGAGAATGAAGAATTCTTTTTAAAAAGTAAAAAAAAACACGACACATCTGGTTTGGCTTGTGCGCTAGATTCTAATTGTTTCTTAAAAATACTTGACATCCGCATTCGCATCCGCATCCGCGGATGTTAGCTGTTAGATATTCGAATCCGCATTCGCATCCGCGGATGTCTGAAATCCATATTCGCAACATCCCTAGTCTGGACACACAACATTGCAAGTTGATAAAAGCGTTGTAAAATAATAAAAAATAGTTGCTGAACCTTTAGTTAGGTATGCGATAAATGGTATGAGATATCTCTTACTTTATATCGTATATCTTCTGCGATGAACACCTGCGATATATCTCTTCGTTTCGTATGCAAGCGACCATAGTAGGTGTAGACGTGCAGTTAGGGAGCGATATAAAATTTGTGCATAATCGATAAAATAATACAAAATGTTCAAAATTAGATATAAGGGCTGAAATCTTAACATTTTCCGATCTTTTCGAGACCACAATAAAAATTTGGGGTTTCCATTTGAAAAAATGAATGAAATTCTAAAACCCTTCCCCTCGTCCTTTGTTCTCTGATGAATACTTTCCGAGATAGAGTGCGACCGGATAATTTTTGAACACCCGGTATGTAAAGATATATTGAAAAATTTATTAGCGAATTCAATTCTACCAGTTGTAATATTTTCTCAGAATCGGAATATGAATTTTCGGAATACGAACTTGATTCTTATAGTGAAGTTTTGCTATTATTTAAAGCATCATTTTTGATCCTATCAAGGAAATAAGGTTTGATTTTGATCAGGGAATTAGGGTTAAAGCGATTTTTAGCAATATGCTCAGGCATTTCATGTCACCGCGGCCACCTCTGTGCGCGAACTCTCAGGATTTGGAGGAAAGTTGAAGAGATTGAATGTCTAGGTGACATGAATATACGTGCAGCATATTTTGCCGATATGACGTAGGGTTGCCTATTTACATGGGACTTAACTTTTAAGAAAACGTCATACAAACCTTTCTTTAAAGTGCCGTCTTATTACGTGCTTTACCATCCTATGCAACTTATAAAAAACAAAAAACAAAAATTAAGTAAACATTTTATTTTTATTTTTTTTTTTTGATTATCGCATTTTAAAAAATTTATATTTTTACATAAAAACATTGTCTATAATGACAACTTTAAGTGCTCAAATGGGCGTAATGGGCTACTTATGCGTATGGACTCTAGATCGTCTAACGCTCGACCAGTATGATAAATAGACATTGAAATTGTATATTTTTGAAAGAGGAAAGGTGTGTAAAAAACAAAAACAATATGAATAATTGATATTAGCTTTACTAAAGGTCCGAAATCATGAAAATCGCTTCAAGGAAATGGCAGAAGTGAACTTTGTTGCAAGTTCACATGGGAAATTTGCTTACGACGTGATTGGAGGAAATTTTAAGAGACTAGCAGCTAGAGCAAGTCTTCAACTCCTGATGTTACAACAAATTCGTACACCCGAAGCCCTCTACCAATGGGGCGCTGTATGTTTCTAATAAGATGCCTGTAAAAAATAACTGCAACAAACTTTCAGTGAACTTTATTTCGACTATGACTACGTGCCTATTACTTTCATCCTATTTTAAGCTAGTTTAAAAGGTTAAATAACATCATGTTAGGGAACTTCATACGCCTATTTAACGAATCTTTAAATCAATAAATATTTTTTTTCTTTTTAGCTCTTATTGTAATAAAAGCGTGTTGTTAGTTTTTTTAACTATAACTTTATTACTCATTAGGTTTATTTTTACAAACCTTTCCTTTTTATACCTTTCATCAGCATGAAATGGTATTATAACTTTGGTCCGATGTTTGTAAGTACCAGAACAAAAAGAGATAGACCCATGAAAATGTATACTTATATGATCAGAACGTCGAGCTGAGTTGATTTAGCCATGTCCGTCTGTCCGTCTGTCTGTCTGTTTGTATGCAATCTAGTCTCTCAGTTTTCGAGATATCCCGATCAAATTTGGTAGGCGGGTGTATTTTTATAATGTATTAATCATTTGTCGGAACCGGAAGAATCGGACCACTATAACATATAGCTCCCATACAACTGATTGTTCAGATATGAGATTTTTCATTATAACTTCTCCATTTATGCAGCTACGAACATGAAATTTTGTAATACTTGCACCCATTATCAACAGAATACTTACAGTGAAAATTACAAAGATCGGGTCACTATAACCTATAGCTCCCATACAACTGATTGTTCAGATATAAAATTTTGCGTTATAACTCCTCCATTTATATAGCTAGGAACATGAAATTCCGCACTGTTTTCAATAATTATCAACAGAAAACTTACAGTGAAAATTAAAAAGATCGGGTAACTATAACCTATAGCTCCCATACAACTGATTGTTCAGATATGAGATTTTTCGTTATAATTCATCCATTTATGTAGCTAGGACCATGAAATTTCGCGCTGTTTTCACTCATTATCAACAAAAGACTTACAGCGAAAATAACAAAGATCGGGTCACTATAACCTGCAGCCCCCATACAACTGATTGTTCAGATATGAGGTCTTTTATCATAACTCCTCCATTTATGCAGCTAGGAACATGAAATTTCGCACCATTTTCACTCATTATTAACAGAATACTTACAGTGAATATAACAAAGATCGGATGACTACAACATATATCTTCCATACATCTGATTGTTCAGATATGGGGTTTTACTGTAAAACTCCTTTATTTGAACAGCTAAAACCGATAAATTTCGTAAGATATTTTATAAATAATAATACAAAGTCTACTGAGAAAATCGTCAAAATCTATGCTGTATAAGCTTTATCTCCTATAGCACTGATTGTTAAGATACCAGTTTTTGCCATATATCTCCTTTATGTACGAAACTAAACCCAATAAATTGTGTTACCGGTTTACATACCGATCACATAGTGGTGAAAATCACTTAGATTGGTGTCATATAAAGTATATCTTCCATACCTCTGATTGTTTAGATGCGATTTTTTATATAAGTATGTAACTCCTCTATCGATGTATGCAGATGTATTCAAAAGCAGTAATCTGTCAAAGTAAAATTTGCAGATGTTCATGAAAGGTATGAAGCCTTCGGCATAGCCGAAGACAGCGCTGCTCTTACTTGTTTTGTTTTAATAAAGGGACTAACCTTGTAGCTATCATCGGAGGTCTAATATTCTTTTGCAATGAGTGTTGTTGATTTTGATGTTGCTGATGTTTCGGTTTCATTGCAAAAGAATATTAGACCTCCAATGATAGCTTCAAGGTTAGTCCTTTTATTTCAACAAGAAAAAGGAAAGGTGTGCAAAAAAAATAAATAACAAAATAACAACACAAATGAGTAATGAAATTATAGTAAAAAAACCAACAACACTATAAAGAACTATTATAAGAACTAAAAAGAAAAAAATTATTTAGTAATTTAAGGATTCGTTAAATAAGGATATGAAGTTCCCTAACTTGATGTTATTTAACCTTTTAAACTAGCTTAAAATAGGATGAAAGTAATTGGCACGTAGTCATAGTCGAAATAAAGTTCACTGAAAATTTGTTGCAGTTATTTTTTACAGGCATCGCATTAGAAACATACAGCGCCCCATTGGTAGAGATATGTTTGACGGAGTTGGAATATGGGACCACCTACAGGAGAATATGTAAACAAATATGAAATGTAATAAAATAAATAAAGTAAATAAAAATAAAAAAGAAATAAAAAAAATATTTTGTTTTTTCTATTGATATTTTATGTCCAAAAGTATCTAGTAACAAGTTAGTTACATCAAATGCAGAGGAAACCACCCCTGACTACATCTAATGCAGAGGTAACCACTCTTGACTATTTCGCGGCCATCGCCATACAAATATAGTTAGCTTTCGCCAAAGAATATATACAGACAACAAGTGACTTTTAGCTCCTTCCTAATCAACTTAAAGTTAGCTTATAGTTAGATCCATTTCCTGCAGGGCAGTAACAACTACGATATTGGTTTTCGATTTGGGTTTAGTGCAGTTGGTTTTGCTAACTCAATAAAGAAGGAGCGATTCGCTCCTAAAGTAAAAACGTAACGTAGTTTTCGTTAACTTACACACACACATATCGTCGTTTAAAGTACAAAACCGCGTATCTTCATTCTGCAAAACTGCGTAACTGACATTTGCTGCCAATAATTGTATTTGCTCACACAAGTTCTTGGCTCAATCCTAATCCATTCGTCCTGAAATATACTTGCAAGAAATGCGATTGCTTTATAAAAAAGGGAACCATTTAGAAAAAAGTATGAGTGTTTTTACTCTCTAGAAAATAATTAAAGCAATCTCACATATGCGGTTTTTCACTTTGTTGATACGCGGTTTTGTACTTTAAACGACGATATGTTTGTATGTATGCAAAACAAAATATAAGAGGAATTACTCAGATTTCTGGTTAATCAGGTTATGATTAATCAGTTTGCTGATTAATCAAATTAATAAGATTCTGATTAATCAATACGTAACTAATCGGAAAATTAATCATTTTGATTAATCAAAAATAATTATTATTTGCTTAGTTAATTAATTAGCTTTGGTTAATCAGCTTGTTCGATTGATTGATTATTCGCACATCTCTAATGTACTTATTTTACGATGCTTGATGTTGAAATGATTTTGGTGTATAAAAACGCTGTCTTTGTACTCTGTTCTCCTAAAACCTACCTCAAATTCGCCGATAGTAAACCGTGTCGCTGCTAATGAGTTCTGAGGTGGCATATCCGGACTCATGACCTGATTTCAAGGTTTTTCAGGTATATGTTAGTAACCGCATAATATAGATTAGTTACAATGTAAGCAATAAACAATAAGAGTAATAAATATGTGTTATTTGTTGTGTTAAAATTTGATTTACAAAAGCAAACTAACTGCACATAAACGAATAGCTGTGCGCTTGTCTTTTTACAGAAAATAAAAATAAAACTGTCCATATAACTTAAATTGAAACATCTTCTAAAAATCACCTCATCATCATCATTGTCGATCATTTCTTTTGTTGATGCCGTGGTTTCATTTCGTCTGATTGAGCCCTGGTGTATATCTAGATCCACTTTCAAGCATTGGAAGCTTCGCATCAAGAAAACGATGGGCATTGGCAATACCCCAGCAAGAATCATAGCTAAAGCTATAACCATCACCCAAGACGGATAGTTAGCTTGTTGCACTGCTCCCTATAAAAATTTGCGAAAAAGTTAGTTTAATTTTTAATGATTCTCCGCATGTATATAATGTTTATTACAAGTTGTGCATTCCAAGCTCCGTAAGTGGGGTTCTTGATCACCATAAAGACCACAGATGAAACTAAAATGGCCACCATAATCACTGGTCCAATATAACGCCAGGTCAACTGCCAGTAGAGGCCGGGTCGGTATCCAGTCATCTGATATATGTCCTCGGTAAATCTGTGTAGGATATGCAGTCAAAATGTGTTAGTTGTTACACCGTGCGACAAAAAAAAAATAAAATAAAATTAAATCCAAACACACAAAAGAATCGATATATTCACAAAACTATGGACCAAATATAGTAAAACTGAGTTTTTATTTTTTACTCTGACCTCAGGATTTTTTTTTCAAAGTACTTTGAAATTTTAAAGATATGGTTAGTTCAAAAAATTATTAAAAACAAATCAGTGCAATGTGGAATAACAATATGGGTACCAAATGAGAGAGGAAATTCTGTAAAACTTAAAACCAATAAAGTTTTTTGGCTTACAAGGACGAATAGGTGCTCTTTTAATAAATTTTATCTTTATAAATTAATACAATTTTCAGGACGAAAATCGATGATGAGGTCGTGCATATATTAGTCCTCAAACAGTAATTTTTTCAAAAAAGATATTGCAAATTTTCAAGCCTATTTAAGAAAAAAATTTATAAAGGACATTTTGCATACCCATTCGTCCTTTTCCCCAAAAAAATTTATTCCGGTATAATTCTACAGAACTTTTTCTTTTATATGATACCCTTATGGATATTCTATATTGGACTGAACTTTTTGAACAATTAATTAATACAATTTTCAGGACGAAAATCGATGATGAGGTCGTGCATATATTATTCCTCAAACAATAATTTTTTCAAAAAAGATATTGCAAATTTTCAAGGATATTTAAGGAAAAAATTTATAAAGGACATTTTGCATACCCATTCGTCCTTTTCCCCAAAAAAAT
>NW_023458561.1:5593195-5628707 GCF_013731165.1 Rhagoletis pomonella | reverse complement strand
TTCCGGTATAATTCTACAGAACTTTTTCTTTTATATGATACCCTTATTGGGATCCTATATTGGACTGAACTTTTTGAACAATTTTTTGAAATAATCATATTTTTTAAATTTCAAAGTCCTTTAAAAAAATCCTGACGTCAGAGAGAATAACTAAGTACGCAATTTTATTATAATTTACCCATAGTTTTGCGAATATATTCATTTTTTTTTTGTGTGTAAAATGTACTGTTATCTCATTGTAATACCAAAATCGGAATTAGTTAGTTTTGTGGTATATTTCAAAATGAAAAATACTGATAAGGTTCTAACGGACTACTTATATCATACACAAGCAATGCTTAAAATTTAAGCGAGATAAAATTAATACAAGTGATAGATCACCCCATATAAAAAATATTCCTTATTTGCAAACCCTGGGTAGAACAGCTAACATCAGCAGCGATGTTAAGTAATTCAAATACAAGTATTCAAAATACAAATAGAAAGTAAAAAATACGTATTTAAATATATTTTTAAAAAGTTTGTACTTGTATTTTAAATGCTTTTTTAAGCAGTATTTGTAGTTTGTATTTTAAAACGTATTTTCTATTCTTCTTTATTAATAAGGATTTTCTTTACAACATTTTCAAACTCTCTCATTCGGATTAGGGTGGCGACATCGACAACGATTCTTGTAAATAATCGACGATTTGAGACAAAATCGAGTTCCCAAAACATCGATTATTCCTTCCCGATATTTGGCCAACCTCGATTTATTGATTCCATGGTTTTCATCGATGGACATGGCGGGAAATTAGAGTGTCACTTCAAGAAGTGTTGCACTTTTTTATTCCTCTTTGAACACCGGCGGAACGTATTAGGCAACAAAGATTTAAGTTCCCGCCGATGATTGTAGGGAAAAATGAAATTGAAAATGTGGTATTAGTATAAATAATGAAATCTTTATTCAAATATTTTCATAAAGAGATACATACAAGTATAGTTGGATTTTCAGATTTCCTTGGCAAATATGTATTCGCTTGGTGAATAAAAGCTGGAGTATGGTGGCTGGAACAATCCTCTTCCTTCAGATCTCGCAAAAGAAGCAAGTGACGGTTTTTCTATTTTCTAACGTTAAACTGCCGAACTGTTTCTTAAGGAAAGGGAAATTTCGCTTACAGAACCGTTCGACAGTGTTAACATAATGTTAAGCATTAGGGTGGCACAAAAATTGGCACATTTAGGCTTAAGGCCTAAACATGCCGCCCCCTTGCTGTAAGAAACAACCGAAGCACCTTCATTCCAGCTACCATACTTCAAAGTATTTTAAATTTTCATAAAATTTTCAGTTTAACATATATTTATGCATATACATATAACTCGTCATCTTTAATTCTAGTTTCTAATAAATAACTTAAAGAAATGGAAACGTGATTGTTTTTAAAATTTCAATTGCACTTTTAATTCAGTAATTCATTCATATTCATATAAAAAAAGGAACTTAAAAGTGAATAAGGTAAATTTAAATAGTGCAACTAACAGGCGCCCGATAAAACCCATCCAAAAATCGTATTTTGGCAAGAAGCGGTACGAGTGCGCCCGCTGGAATGGCGCCAAGAAGTAATTTAGTAATGTAGAAGTGTAAGACGGACTGGCGCAGAGATGTGGAATTGGGCAGCACCTAATTTAAAATTTGCGTACGTACTGGCAATCACGCTGTCGATGCTGCTGATCGGTGTACGCTTGCGGTAGTTACGGACGGACACTGCGTGTGTGCTGACCGTCATCGAATTACCATACTTGCCGCGCATTTTAATAAAACAGCCCCTTTGGTGGTTGACTGCCGTCATATTTAAGTTCAGCTCCCGAGCAAGATCTTCGGCGATGATTGAGTTTGATGTGCATGGATCGATAAGCGCTCGGATCAGGTGAAGTCGCCCTCCTGCTTCGATCTTCACTAATGCGGTGGGTGCGACCGCCGTAAGGCATAGAAAGGGCAGTGCTGCCTCCGGTCCCGCTCGGATTAAACCGGATCGAAAATTGCGTCTATGTGGCGGCTGGAACGCATGTGATTCCAATCTCCATTGTTGCTGCGAACGGTTTCGCAGACGTCGATATTGAGGACGATGCTGACGGAACGGTGGTTGGAAAGCATATGTTTCCAATCCAGCCTGTTGGCTAAGCTACAGCGCAGAAGTTCCAATGCGCTGCTAGTACCTGGATGGCGTGCATTCGACTCCATTCTAGAGGACTCGTCTGCGCTTGCAACATATTCCCTTTCAGATGACTGGTGACGGTGGCACTTCCCCTGCTCTGGGTCTAGGCAAAAAGCCGATGTCTCCGCTCCGACCTCACACGCTTCTAGGGAAATTACATCTTTTACATGACGATTTTTTAGAGTTTGATGATACGAGCAGTGCAAAAGCCCTTGGAATAAGATGGAATGCTCGTGCTGACCATTTCTATTTTACAACCAAACCGATTGAAAATCACAAAAATGTAACCAAGAGAGAATTTCTTTCAGCCATCGCCAAACTTTTGGATCCACTAGGATGGCTAGCACCAGTAATTATCGTCGCAAAAATATTAATGCAGAGCATCTGGTTAGAAGGCACCACGGCTACCACAATGGAGCGATAGCAATCGTTCATGCACGGTTACAAGGAAATCGATAAAATACGGATACACCGATAGGTACATTGGATACACGGGTTCTGTGATGCGTCTGAGAAGGCGTATGCTGCCACAGTTTACTTACGCGTAGAGAGAGAAGACCAGGTATTCATCAGCTTGATTCTGGCCAAAACTAGAGTAGCGCCAGTGAAAACCATTTTCTTACCACGATTGGAACTTTGTGGTGCCGTATTGCTGGCAGAGATCGTTGAATCAGTCGTAAATAATCTTGATTTTGGCCATTTAAACTTACATTTGTGGACTGATTCAACCATCGTTCTGGCTTGGATACACAAACCACCGTGTTCATGGTCTACATTTGTGGCCCATAGAATCACAAAAATAATCGACAAGGTATGAAATAAAAACTGGAGCCATGTGGATTCATTAACGAATCCAGCAGACCTGGCTAGTAGGGGTGTACTAGCTCACGAATTGCTCACCCACTCTTTGTGGTGGCAGGGACCTTCTTGGCTACAAGAAGATAAAGAGAAGTGGCCAGCACAAGATTCAGACTACAACACAAACATGGAAGAAAAAAGGGTGCACGTTCATGCAGCTGTGACAACTGAGAACATTAGCGACATTCTTGAACGATTTTCTAGCTTGCCTAGAGCTTTGAGAGTAATATCATACATGTTGAGGTTCTCTCAAAGATCTCATCCGGAAACAAAAGCTTCATTTAAGCCGACATCTTGCTTAATTTCAGCCAGTGAAATTAAGGCAACGACAACATGGCTAATAATCTTATCGCAGAAGCAGCACTATGGAGCAGAAATCGCGAGATTAAAATCTGGAGAATCAATCGATGCCAAAAGTGAAACATTGCCGCTAAATCCATTCATTGGCACCGAAGGTGTACTAAGAATAGGCGGACGTCTTGGTGCATCCCTCGAAATGGCATACAACGAACGTCATCCAGTCATCCTTCCTTACAATGGTAGGTTATCTCGTTTAACTGTCCAGTTCGTTCACGACATTTCATTGCACGGAGAAAATCAACTAATGTTGCGCCTCATTAGAACGCAATATCGGATTCTGAGGGTAAAAACGATGATTAGATCCATTATATTTAACTGTAAGATCTGCACGATCTACAAAAAACGCTCACAAAATCAACTGATGGGAATTCTTCCGCAAGAAAGAACGACTTTCTCGCGCGCTTTTACCAACACGGGGGTAGATTTTACAGGGCCATTTGATATAAAAAGCTGATGCCCGCACCAACGCTGTATCGAAATACGTTCATCAGGTATTGTCTTCGCATTTCATACCGCATGGAGCTCCACACATGGGTGGTCTGTGGTAGGCGGGTGTCAAGGGGTTCAAGAACCACTTTAAGAAGATAGCATCCGGCTCCAAGGACCAATGAACACCAGCGGAACGTATTAGGCAACAAAGATTCAAGTTCCCGCCGATGATTGTAGGGAAAAATTAAATTGAAATTTGTGGTATTAGTATAAATAATGAAATCTTTATTCAAATATTTTCATAAAGAGATAAATACAAGTATAGTTGGATTTTCAGATTACCTTGGCAAATATGTATTCGCTTGGTGAGCAAAAGAAGTAAGTGACCGTTTTTCTATTTTCTAACGTTATCCTGCCGAACTGTTTCTTAAGGCAAGGGAAATTTCGCTTAGAGAACCGTTCGACAGTGTTAACATAATATTAAGCATTAGGGTGGTACAAAAATTGGCACATTTACGCTTGAGGCCTAAACACTCTTTCATTTTCTTTGTAATTATTTTTATTTTTTTTATCAAAGTGCATATAGTGCTGAAGAAACCTCACCCAATCACGTAGCACATTTAAACTAGAGATGGTCACGGGACTAACTAATTTAATCCCGATCCCGCCCATCCCGAAGTTCGATTTTAAAAACCCGAACCCGCCCATCCCGGCGTCTTTCAGAATTTTACCGCGGATCCCGTGGCGTCTTCCGATTATTTTGTTTTAATTTGCTGATCGTTTTCGCCTCAATAAAACATTTAAAGTGCTTATTTCAAACATCGTTTTTAAGGAAGATTTTGTAAATTTACGGGGGTTGCGGTTTTATCGGGAGAGTCGGGAAAGGATTTTGGTCCCGCCATATTTTTACACATCTTCCCGATACCGCCCATCCCGGCCAATTTTAACTCAGTCCGTGGGTCCAGCGAGTCCAGCTATCCCGCGGAAATCCCTAATTTAAACATCTAATATGCTCATAAAAAATAACGATGTTTTAACGAACACAACGGAGCTCCGTTAGGCTAAACTACTATATCTGGATGCAGAACGAAGCGCAACATTACTATGCCACTGTGAAGCCCTCACTAGGCAAATACTTCACTTCTTGAGGATCACCGTACCTATAAGCACCCAAACTTAATGGCATAAATCTAATCTAATGTTCGGCATAAAAGCTTCATACATTAGTATGCCGACACGATTACACTTGTACTATAATTAGGCACCCAATATACCTCTTAATCTACCATCGGTATACCGTTTTTCTAGATCAGGTATTTTCCCAATATACATATTTTCATAAAAATATTCAACCTTTAAAAAGGAAACAAACAAAATAACAGATTTACAGTACTTTTTTGTAATAAAACCGGTTCTTTTCAAAATAAAATAAGGTACTAACGAATAAAATTGATACATAAATAAGGCTTGTGAATGGTTATATGAAAATGCGCATTGACTTTTTGTATAAAGAAAACTGTAACACCTTCGGCAAAAATATTCTAGAAAATCAAAGGCGATTTTTAGCCATTTGAAACTTTTCACTCTACGAATAGCGTTGTGGTCTTTCAGACCATTTTAAAAAAGGCACAAAGCTAGCGGTAGGAATGTTAATTCCGAGATCCCGGCCTTTTTTAAGTCCCAAAAATCCCGGGATTCTTGGAAAATAAACCTGGGATTTTCGGTATTTGTTTTTGCGCTGATGGCAATAATAGAAACTCCTTTTCTTGACCAATATTGACTATATTTCTTTTTTTATGTAATAAATAATATAAATGTCTATCTCATTATACATTAAAACCGCGCGATAGTAAATTTTAAACACAAATGTACTACATATTTGTGGAAGTATGTATGTATGTATGTATGCATGTATGTATGTATGTCTGTATGTACCCTGTGGGAAAATCTTTAGTTCTGAACTGGTGCGCTTCTAGTACATTTAGAGCCAGTACTGGTTCGCGATAAATCTCTTTTGCATGCAAGCAACTGGCGAATTCAACATGGCGATGTCCTAGGATGTGTCAATTGCCCCCCGCTGCATCCCTTTTTCGATAGTTCCGAGCTAGTCCTAAATTCTATAGTTCCGAACCAGTTCTAAAATCGACAGACGCACAGTGCTGTATGAGCGGGCAAAAATCAAAAAAATGTTTGTCACGTATGTCAACGTGTTTGGTATCGTTGGAAAGGAAATTTATCCTAGATTAAGGATCTGGACTTAGTTTTTGTTTTTATCTCATAAGGTTCTCACAAAAACCTCTTAAAGTTGTGTGTTTTTTATATATTTTTTCTTTTATGAAAATGCCTTTAGCTGGAGTCTTTAAAAAAAAAATTGCTAAAAATACAATTTATCATACTTTATCTTAAGACACAATTTTTCTAATTAGAAGATCTGTAAGGAAACCACTCTATAGAGCTTTTTAAAAAATATTGAGTTTCCTGGCTGGAATGGCCTATTTGCTACACCCTAAAATTTGTTGCAGAAAATTTAAAAAATTCCTAAGTTTACAAAGGGATAAAAAAAAAATATGTAAAAGTATGTTTTTTTTTATTCTTTTATTTGAAATAAGGGGCATTTTTCTTTGAAATAAAAAAAAAAGTCTGCAGACTCATTGCGCTTTTCGAAGAAAATCGTTTTTTTTTTAAGGTTATAAAATAAACTTTTGCAAAAAATAAATTTCACTGATTACAGTTACCACAGTATTTTCCATTACTTAAATGCCAAAACATTCTTTAAAAATAGTAAAATTTATTACTGTAGACACAGTCGGTAGTGTTCTGTGCTGTGTAGTGAAGCGTAAAATACTGAAAAAACTAATATTAATATGAATTCAATTATAAAAAACTCAATTTTAGCTGATATCTGGATTTCTACTCGTCCATCATAGAGTGTCTGCATTATCTGCATTTTTTGAAGACAAATTAATACACGCTAAATGCGACAAAGCACTTTTGAATCAAAAAATAAAACTTTTTAATAGTGAGATGAAAAATAAGTGGAATTATAGTGGCCGCAAAAGAAGCGCTTTTGAAAAAACATATTCTAAATGGCTAAATTGGACATTCCTTTCCCTTCCGGATTCCAATGGAAATAAGGATAAATGTGCTGAACGGGGAAGACCTTCTAAAGAAGAATTTTGCGAAGCTTCACGGAGAACAAAAAATCGAAGGGTAGAGCATTTGTTGAAAAACTATTCCATCGAAGAGCTCGAGTATGCTCAGAAAAATATGAAAAAAGCAAGCAAAGTTGAATGTTCTGAAAGTAGTACCGAAGGTTTGCCCATATCTGATTCACTCGCACTATACATAGATCTGAACTCATCAGATCGTAAATATAATAGTTTACGTGCAAAAATAAACCGGTTGCATAAAGATTGTATACCGAGCTTAAACGCATTGCAAACAAAAAAACAAACTTTGCTGCCAACGATTAAATCGACTGAATATTCAGCCGAAGTTGATCTGAAATCATTATTGCTGAAAACAACGCAAAGTATTTTAGAACTAAGCCCAGATAATGGTGACATAACCAAAGCTTCTTTGGTTTGTAAGTGGGGCATGGATGGAAGTTCGGGGCATAGCCGCTATAAGCAAAATTTTGGTGACGACAAATTAACGGATGAGTTTATGTTCATCATTGCGCTAGTCCCTCTGAGGTAACAAAAAATTATCTAATATGTCTTCCAAAAACATTCAGTAGCCTTTAAAAATAAATTCGAGTTTAGATCAGTAAATGGCATTTTAATTTACATTGACCACTTTTTACAGTATTATTTTGCAAAAGGCTGGTCTGAATTAATTAATTTACTCGATTACCTATTTTGCGATATGACGGTCTTATATCTTTTCGACAAGCCATATAAGTTATTAAAAAATAAATATTTTTTCCAGGTTAATTGATTTGTCATCCAACAATAAACGGCGTTAGATAAAACAAATAATTTTTGATTCAGTATTTTGCAACAACTCTTGTTCGTGCGAAGTAACTAATAAAAAGGAAAACAAAATTATATTTGTCTTTTGAGTATTTAATGTCGTCTTGAATGAATCAAATTTTTTAAGCGTGTGACATCCACACCAAAAGATATAATCAATTTAAAAAAAAAAACATTTTGTAGTCAAAAAGGACCAAAATGAAAGTAGCTGCCATTCCTAGAGGGTTTGCGTAAGAGAGATATAGGGAATCTTATTTGCCATGAATTAAGCCATAGAATGAAGCCTTGAAGTGTTTAATATTATTAGGAAAACGCCCTGTATAAATAATAAAATAACTACTCAGTATTGGAACTACTTCTGAATATCAAATTTTGCAGTTTCAATCTCAGTTTCCATGAAAAATGTAAGAGCTAGGTAAAAAATTGATTTTTGAAATCTCCGTACTCTAATCCACCAAGAAACGAATTTTTACTCAAATCCGTCCATTATTCTATTTTTGCCCACTTTTTATATGGAGACACAGCACTGTGTGACTGCCGAAATAGCTCGATCTTCTTGTAAAAATATATCCACACTTTAGATTTTGGCGGTGCCATTGTTTAAAGTAAATTTTCTTCCATAGAAAAATATGGCCGACCATATGGCTCTTGCTCAAATCTATTCGATACAACTACTTTTCTTTCGATACCAATTAGGTATCGAAACAACGATTCGAGTAAAAAAAGTAGTTGGGATCGAAACAAAAGTATCGAGTACATACTCGTATTTACTTGTATCGGAACATCCCTAATCTCGTAGGACATCGCAATTTTAAAAATACCAGTCGCTAACATTGAAAAAGGATAGAACGTGAACTAGTTGGGCTGTAACGCAAACTGGTAGAATTCTAGTTCACAACTAGTAGCTTTCCCTGCAGGGAAGCAACAATCGCCTGGTGTTAACGGCCTTTCAACTAATCGCTTACAATGAAGTTGGTCGGCTGCCTACTTTCGTTCAACTTTTGGTTCAACTAATCGCCTGTGAAAGTTGAATCATGTAAATTCCCTATTACACACACACGCACTCTTTTAGGGATATTATACGTTCATTCCTTTCGTACTTATATGCATACTAGCCGGTCACGGATGCGCGAGGCTTCGCCACGCGCTGAATTAATACATAACAATATACATTCAAAATGTGTTCAACAAAGTGTGATTGATTTTGACATTGCTCTCATAAGAAGCAGGCTATAATGCCAAATTGAAATGAATTGTTAACCCATTTGAATGTGTTTTTTTTTCAAATTTGAATTAAAAAAAAAAATACACACAAAGTTTTCAAGTGACAAATTTTCTTAATAAACGTGAAATTGTTAAGAGATAAACCGCCGAGAAAAGCAAGTAAGTACATTTAAATTTGGTAATAAGTAAATACATACGTTCGATTTTGCTTAAATATTTAATATAAGGAAACCAAGATGAAACGGAGCAAAACGTTTGAACGGTGCGCTGTATGCAATAAAAGTCAGGACACGAAAATAGTGCGATGTTTTAAAACACCTAGTTGCGAATTAAGACGGCAGCGGTGGGAAGAAAGCTGTGGTGTTGTACTACGTGATTCATCTCGCGTTTGTGAAAACCACTTCAAGGAAAGTGATGTCCAAATCAAACACTTTCCAACGAGCTCGTTTATACCCATGCGCAGTCCCAATCCCATACGAAATAACTGATACAAGTGAGGATTTATTCGGCTTACCGAAATAGTTAAGCCATGCAAGGAAGTATGGAAGAGCTTAAATTAAAACCGTTCGAAGCAAGTTCTTTAATGGAAAACTATTTCGAATGAAAAAAAAATTAATTTCAAAATTGTTAGAGTTAAGCTCACATATAAAATTGGTAAAAAATGTAAAATCATACTTTTATAAATGTCGAATAATGTTTAGGATAAAAAATTTAAATATAAAAATAAACGCACAAACGCATAAAACTTGGGCAATTAAAAACAAGAAAATTGCTAAAACGATTTTATAAACAATTTTTCAGTAGTTTTCGAGATTACCGCGTTCAGAAAATCTCGACTTTCCTTTATACTAGGTATATTTATATGTACATACATATATTCAAATTAGCGAGGGAGAGAAGAGGAAAGAAATACGCGAAGAAACTTCACAAATAAAAATAATTTGCAAATACCTAACTCACTGTTTATTCGACGGTCAAAAATTCTTTTCTAATATTACCTGATTATAAAAAGGCAAAAACACGACCATCGAAAAAGAAAATAAACCTAAGAATGACGGCGTCTTGCGCTTATTTGCAAATAGTACCACTAATCAATACTTATTTGCCTGATTTAGTTATTTGCAAATAAAAAATTAACTATGACGTAATTAACTATAAACGTAGTAAAAATCATCGTAGTAAGAGTATTTTATTTGAATTTTGTGTTTCAAATATTTTTGACTGAACACTTAAGAGCAATTATAGTGAGTGTATGTACATACATACATATGTAGATACTAAAGTACGTGTACATATGTACGTGAACTTAATTAAATATAAACATCAAAGCAGGCTCAGCTGATTTATAAATTTTGTCTCTCACTGAAATCCCAACAAATGTAGCCTATGTACATACATGCTCACATATGCAAACAAAAAAAGCATCAGCTCCTTACGCTTTTTTGAAAACAGGACCTAACAAAAAAGAAAACTATTTTGAAGAAAGGGCGCCTTCACGTATTATATGTAAGTTATTAATTTTTAAATAGGTGGCAGCCCCATTAAAAAAATAAAAGCTTATCCGGAGACCATATTCTTTCACTTGTTACCTCATTTTTTAGTCCAATGAACTTTGAAAATCTTATTATTTTTAGAAAGGTGGCAACCTGATAATCAATTTTTTGCTCAGCAAATTCCTTAGCTGGATCCTAAGCAAGGCTCGTACCGAGTTTGGTAAGGATTGGTGAAGCGGCTACTAAGATACAGTATTTCATCATAAGTGGGCGGGGCCATGCCGCTTTTCCAAAAATTTCATAATATTATTTCGTACCACAATTCTACTTCACATACTAATTTTCAACTATTTGGATCGATTATTTACTGAAATATCATAGCTTTTGCATATTTCGAAAATACCGTTATACAAATTTCGTTAAAATATCTCAATTTTTGCTCGAGTAGTCGTGTACACGGACGGACGAACGTACGGACAGACAGACATGGCTTAATCGACTTCTCTCTTCTAGAGGTGAGTAGCTCAGCACTGTGCTGAGTTACTGTGCTGACTCTTAGAACTGTGCCGCACGCTCAGACTCACCTCTGAAAAAACTTTTAACTCAGTAACTCAGTTTATGTGCTGACAATTTATAGCTCAGTGTGCTACAGAGTCGATATGGTAACTCAGTTGATGTGCTGACACTTGCATAGCTCGGTGCGGCTTGCATTGTTTAGAACTGTTTCGATGTGGTAACTCAATTGATGAGCTGACACATTCCCACAATACGATCTTCCAAAAAGTACCATAATAGATGGCATCACTAGACTAACCATCAATTGAATATACGACTACCAAATTTAACAAGAAGCAAGACGAATAGCCCAGTTATGCATACTTGCACAGTTATGCCATTTTTACGTAAAAATCAAAACCAAACAGAATTCTACATGTGAAGTGCTATGCGTTAGGTAACCGCTTACATGCATAGCCCATTTAACAGATTCTTATATGACAACTCTCAAGCAAAGCTAAGTATGCATAACTGGGCTAGAAGTTAATACATCCAAGGGGAATTATTTTGCAAATGAACTTACCAGTTGAAATCAGCTTTCTAAAATTTTGCCGGCCAGCTACGAACAGAAGCTAAAGATAATCTTTTCTAAATCGACTTCGATTACTAACATCATCAAAAATTTCGATGTACATACCAATTGTGCGATAGCACATTTGTGCCAGCTCACTGTGCTGACTCATTAAAGTGAGTTGGAGTTACTGAGTCAGCACACCAAAATTTACAGAGTTACCCACCCTTACTCTCTTCATTCTGATCATTTATGTATACATTTGTCTATATCTATCTCGATTCCTTTAGGCTGTTGCAAACAACCGTTATGCGAACAAATTATAATACCCCGTGCACAAGTGTGCGGGTATAACAAAATACCAGCAAAGAGCAGTTCTGTTTATACGACGTCCGGATAGTACGACATATTTTCACCGGTAAATATCGAATATCAGCTACACTTACCTTTCGTGCCCATAAACGTATACAACAGCAATAGTCTCCATCAACGCGACCACAACCAAACCGATGGTTCCCGCAAATGAGTCGAACATCTTGAGCCAATATTCGCCAGCACCTGTACAGAATATGAAACCTATAGTGAAACAGAAGAGGCACACCACTCCAGTCACATGCTGTTTCTTAACCCGTTTTATAATATCAATGTCAAAAAGGGTACACAGCATCCCTTCCAGTATGCCAATTTGAGAGCCCAAGCCAAGTGAGAGCAACATGGTAAAAAATAGAACCGCCCAAAATGGTGCACCAGGTAACTCAACAATCGCCTGTGTGATTACAATGAAGGCAAGGCCAGTACCTTCCGCAGCCTACAAACATAAAAAGGTCGTATTTGCAAAATGTCACAAGTTCCGGAAATACATATATAATATACTTACATTATCAAGTTGTTTTGAGAGGCTGCATTCTTCAAGTTCTAGGTTAATAGACATAGTTTCGTTTACTTTCGACATAGCAGCTTCATATTCATCGTTAGTTACGTTTTTGAAAGGAATAAGAGTATGTTTGACCAAGATATCTTTATTGCTGTTAAATATAAAGCATTATAAACAAAATGAAAACCATCATAAATACTAGAGGGTATATTAATATTATTAAATACTAGAGGGTATATTAATATTATTATTATTATACATAGAAGGTCACGCAATGCGCGATATAAAAAATGTGTCTCTCTGCGCAGGTTCAGAGTGACAACTGAAGAGTGTGTTGTCGTCGGTATGTCCAGCGTTGCCGAAGGCTTTTGATGAAAAATCGTAATTTTACCCTGAAAAAATCGTAATTTTGGCCAAAAAAAATTGTTAACTACAATATTAAATTACACTCTAAAACATAACTGCTTTTAAATTGTTAAACTCCACTGGCTTGAATTTTTGTAGATTTTGATCCAGTTTTAAAGTGTAATATTAGCATTTATTAACTGATAGATAATCTTAAATGAACAAATTTCCTCTGCTATTTTTCTGTCTCTTTCAAATCAGTGTCAACAGTGCAAATTAACGATTTGGTTACAATTCTAGAACAAATTTAATATAACTAAAAGCACGGTTGCAGAAAAAAACGAGATAAATGCATGGTTGTATTTTGGACTACGTTTTCCTTTAACAAAAATTTGGCATAAATGTAGAATACGTACAATTCTCAAATTAAAAAAATTCATATGGGGATCGATAGAGATCATTGAGGTGAGTGTAACGATGTATTTTTTTTTTGGGAAACAACAACTACAACAATTATTAAAGGGGTTTCAGTGCCTTTTCTTCGCAACACAGAAAGATAATTCTACTTTGTGAGGGTTATAATCCATAAGTGCGGCCGAAGGCCGCCTACGTAGAAAGGTGTTCTCTGTGCAAAAGGTGTTCAGCGCCTTTTCTTCGCAACACAGAAAGAGAATTCTACTTTTTGAGGGTTATAATCCATAAGTGCGGCCGAAGGCCGCCTACGCAGAAAGGTGTTCTCTGCAAAAGGTGTTCAGCGCCTTTTCTTCGCAACACAGAAAGAGAATTCTACTTTGTGAGGGTTATAATCCATAAGTGCGCCCGAAGGCCGCCTACGCAGAAAGGTGTTCTCTGCAAAATGTGTTCAGCGCCTTTTCTTCGCAACACAGAAAGAGAATTCTACTTTGTGAGGGTTATAATCCATAAGTGCGGCCGAAGGCCGCCTACGCAAAAAGAAGTTTATACACAAAAACCCTGTATAATTTTTTTCCATATTAATTCCATTTTCGTGAAAACTATAAAAAGGTATATGTATAAATATGTATATCAAATTAAAGAGAATTAAATTCTCTATCAAATTGTCCAATTCCTTGAAGAGGTTTTCGAGAAATATTAATTTGAGATAATGCTTAATTTGAACTTTGACCTTTAATAATTGTTGTAGTTGTTGTTTCCCAAAAAAAATAAATATACCGTTATGTTCACCTCAATGGTCTCTATCGATCCTATTTTTTTTTTTTTAATTCGAGATTTGGTGGTATTGTGCATTTGTTCCAAAAATTTTACATACATACATATCGAGCCCCAACCTCCAAAATAACGTAAGTGACATTTTTTTCAAAATTGTCTTTTTGATGCAGAAATATTCCTAAAGCTTCTAGATGCATTTCTGCATCAAAAATAAAATTTTGAAAAAAATGTCGCTTACGTTATTTTGGCGGTTTGGACTCGATATCGTCACCTCAAATGCAAAAAGACGTAGCAACATCGTTAATGAATTGGAAAAAGTTGAAACTAATATTAATTTTTTTTTCATAAAATGATGTGGGGAGTTGTAATTCGATTAAATCCATTATATAAATCAAAAAGTAAATTTTGAAATTTTTATTATTGCGTATGTCGACTGGCAGTAAATAAACGACTATTAGGCGACTATCGATTATCGATGCTATTGTGAGTGTCGCTTAGTCACTCAATTAACGACTGTGAATACTTTTTAATCGCTCATCCTTCTATTGCTGTTTTTTATTAGTCGTTGGAGTTTGCGTTTATAAAATTTACATAAGAGAGTGGTACCATAATGGATAAAAAGTAAGTCAATTGAACTGGAAGTTGTAAAAAATTGTGGAATATATGTATGTATGTGTCTGAATTACAGATCAAAAGTTTTAAGCAACAAAAGGCAACTTGCGCGGTTGGTCGACCTGATCAGGAAAATGAGGACATGGGCAAAGGAATTTTCGGAGAGTAGGGGCAGAAGCTCCGCTTCTATTGTGAAAGATATACAAAATTTCTTGCGCATATAACTCCAACTACGCCATCCACAGGGTTTTTGCGCAGTACCAGCATCAAAGTTTACAAAAACCTGCATAGTTTGTTAACTAGTGCTCGGGAGTTTGAAATCTTTATTTTAAATTAAAGCTTAATTCTTTCAATACACTTGTATGTTGAAGTTTTTAAGCTCGGGTCACGCGTTTGGACACAAATACCCAACATCATTGCACAAATAGCTAAACCGTACCGTATTTCTTAAACTTCCATAAAGTTTATTAATGAGGAAAACAGCTTTTCCCGCAAATCCTGTAAAACCCACAAACAAAATTCACATATGTACATACACTTCATCTTCCAACTCCAAGGGATCCGACGAATCTCGCAATTCCCTCCTTGCTTTAGCCAACTCTACTAATCTATTAGCTTCCACATCATCTTCCTCATCACTAAACCATATTTCAATTGTATCCATTTTTTAAATTTTATTATAAAGCAATTATTTAAAAAATGATGTAAATGAAACACTAGAGAAGCAAATGTAAACAAACAAACAGCTGTTTACATTCAGTTAACCATTCACAATAGTAAAAATTTTTATCGATCAAGTTACACAATAGCAAAATAAAAGATGATCGACTCGATCGAAAAATTTCTATTCTACTGTCAGTCGACACTCGCAATAGGGGCCTACGTCTTTTTGCATTTCAGGTGACGATATGTAATGTAGGTGAAAAACTAAAAAAAAATCGTCATTACGGAGAGAAAAATCGTCAAAACGTCATTGAGCTAAAAAACGTCAAAATTACGACGAAATCCTCAATTCGGCAACGCTGGGTATGTGAGAGAAACAAAAGATATTAATTACTTACTAGTGTGGTGAACTTATACTGTGTCTTTTAACACTTGTTTATAATATGTTTCGAAAGAATTTGTTTTGTTTGTATATTGAAAGCTGAATAAAATTTTTCATTTCAAATATAAATCTTTACTAAATTATGTTGGGTAATAGTTTTTTTTTAATAAACAATAACTGAGTCTACAATTGGCGATCGTGCAATTTTTTTCACAATAAGCAATTAACGATCCTGCAGTTTTTCAGAGCAAGCAATTTACGATCCTGTAGTTTTAGCATTAAGCAAATTTACGGCGCTTTAATTTGCAATATTGGAATTTTCTAATAAAGAAGTTCATGATCCTGCAATTTTCTGAATACCGAAATTTATAATCCTACATTTTTCTAATACTGCATTTTATCATCCTACATTTTATGATCCTGCTAAATACATTTTCTTCAATCCACATAATCAGTTGTCAGCAATCAATATTTTCTAAAGATGTGTGCCCTTTATTTGAATTACAAGCAAACATTTCAGCTAAATATTTAGGTCAATAACATTTTGGAATGAAATCTCACTGCAAGTATACTAACGATATACGTATATTAAATATAAATACATATACTCACAAATATATTGTAATTATAACATATTTAGAAGTATATTTTTGAATATACTCTGTTTATACATATACACGATATCGTCCCCTTAGTATAACAATAGCCTATGTGCTCATAGGCTATTATTTTTTTATTGAATTTTTGGATTCTCCATCGTCGATTTTATATGTGGTCAAAATTTTGTCAAATTCTAGTTCCACAAAGTGGGTCAAAACGTCAGTCAAAAAAATATAGTATAAATTTGTATTAAATTATTTTCCTCAAAAATCATGTAAACGCATATACGCTATTTTTACATAAACTAAATTTTCTGTTTATTCAATAGAATAGTAATGTACACTCACATACTCTATTTTAACTTTTAGGAAAAAAATCAATTTTGTCATGACAGAAACACCTAAAATGACGTATAATGATATACGTTGTTGTTCAACAAATATTTTCAATTTGTTCATTTGTATGAATCTTATAGGCCGTTATATTCTCAGAACAATTAACATGTGTTTTAAAATTACAAAAAACAAAAGTAGCCTATGCAATGCTTACGTTGTTTTATCATGTATGTAAATGCAATAGAAATAATTTGTGCAATTTAGGATTTCAGTTCGTTGTTGAAATTCGCTCGTTCATAATCATTTAGTCGTTCATTCGTTCCCAATCATTCATTTGATCATGGATTTGTCAAGCTCTGGTGAGTATCTGCTATCTTAAATTGCAGGAAAGAATATTTAGGTATATTAATTGTCAACAGAATTTGCGACGGAATCAACAGGAGCCCTATGTGTGAAACTTGCACCAAACTCTGTTGGATTATCTTTGGAACCAGTGGATTCATATATATCGGAAAATGACGAAGAGGATGGAGAAGAGTTTTCAGCAGGATCGTCAGATAATTATATTCCAGAAACGGATGAAGAGGAGGATAATCTCGAGGGGAAAATTGAAAAATCTTCGGTAAAGCAACATGAAGAGCTCTGCGAAATCGCGGAAGAAAGCAATGATGAAAATGTAGAATTGACAGTAACACGAAAAAGAAAGGTGAGTTAATTAAAAGGTAATTTAAGAAGATGTCTCCTACAATTATGGATTTGTTGTATTCAATAGCGTAAGAGCCAGCTTTGGATGCAGAACAAAAGAAAGAGTGACAGGAGTCAAGGAAAGGCTTATGTTACAAAGAGTGGTAAAGTAATTAAGGAACGTTTACCGAAGCCCGCTGATTGCAGCTGTCATCACAAATGTCCAGTACACTTCTCTGAAGAAGATCGTAAGAAAATCAATGCAGACTATTGGAGTTTTGGCGATTACTGCAAGCAACGTCTATTCCTTAGTAATAACATAAAAGTGGAGAAGTGCAAGAGGACATTAACGAGAGAATCACGGCGGTCGAACACTCTAAAATACTTTCTAAATGACAAACAGGTCTGTAAAAAGTTCTTTTTAAATACTTTACACGTGTCAGACTGCGCGATATCTGTATTAGCCAAAAAAAAGAATCAAAGAGAATTTGTTGACATGAGGAGTAAACACGGAATGCAAAGAAAAGTAGACGCGGAGATAGAAACTCTTATTAAAGAGCACATAGAGTCATTTCCAGCAGTAGAAAGCCACTATACTCGAGCAAAGTCCCAACGCCTTTATCTGAGCTCAGACCTAACAATTACAAAAATGTATGACTTATTTAAAGAACGCCACCCAGACCTCTCAGTTAAAGAACATATATATCGCCACATATTTTGTAATAATTACAATTATTCATTCCATCATCCAAAAAAGGACACATGCTCAACATGCGAAATGTTCAAAAATACAGAGGACAAGGCTTCAATACAGAAATCATATGATGAACACTTAGCAAATAAACCAGGCAAGACTCCACAAAGATGCTGACAAGGAGTTATCTAAAAATAACAGCAATATAAAAGTATTTACTTTTGACTTACAATCAGTGCTATTGACACCATGTAGCAATGTAAGCACCTTGTATTACAGTCGAAAGTTCGCCACATACAACAACACATTTTACGATTTAGCTAGTGGAGCTGGATATTGTTTCCTGTGGGATGAAAACCATGGTCACCGTGGGTCAGAGGAAATTGGAACCACTTTATTAAAAATGCTGAACAATTTACCCGAATCAGTAACGGATGTTATTCTGTATTCAGACTGCTGTGGAGGACAGAATAGAAACAGATTAATTGCCACATTATTGCTTCATATGAATCATTCATTGCATTTTAATTCAATAACGATTAAATATCTTCAAAGTGGACACACACAAATGGAAGCAGATTCCATGCATTCGGCTATAGAACGAGCTAAGAGAAATATTTGTGTATATTCACCAGAAGAATGGCCAACTATACTTAGACTGGCAAGACGAAAAAATCCGTACGCTGTAGAAAGGCTTAACTACAGTGATATTATTGATCTCAAAACGGCGTTCTCAAAATTGAACCATAACTTGAAGAAAAATGTCAACAATGAATCGGTAAATTGGCTTAAAATCAAGGTTCTCCAAGTAATAAAAAGTGAAAAGAAACAATTGTTATACAAGGAACAATGGAACGAAGACTTCAAAGTGATTGATATAGATGGCTCGAGAATGAAAAAGAAAGGAGTCACAAATTTTACATTAACTCACAAATATAAAAAAGAACTACCAATTTCTGACACAAAATTGAAGGATCTCAAAGATTTATGCAAAAAAAATGTAATTCCTCCCGGGTCACAGACATTTTTTTTTAATTTACAAGGAGGGAATAATCGCGATTGTTTAGATGAACCAGACAGATTCGAAGAAGAGGACGAAGACGACAATAAATAAAGACATGCTAATAATTTACGATCTGACTGTAATTAAAACATAATTTTATAGTAATAAAAATTCATATTAAATTTACTTATTATTCTGGTGTATTTCTTGAATAAAATAGTGTATACCATACAAAATAAAAGAACGTATCAGAAACTTGATAGAAAACATTAAAAAATAAAATAGCCTATCTGATGTATCTGCAGTTTACACCTCTTTTTTGTTCATTGAAAGGATGATTATAATAATAAAAATTGGTCAGTTAACAAAATAGACTCATTTTTATACAGTCTTAAAAAAAAAGTCGAAAATAATTAATATTTACAGACATAACGAGATTTGAGTGAGAGCTACTTTCGACAAAAAGTTTGAAATTCATTTTCTCAAAACATCAAAAAATGTATAGGCTATTTTAATACTAAGGGGACGATATATAGGGTGATTGTATTTAGGTTGATATCCCAAATTTTTTTAATTTTTAATTTAATTGTAAACACCTTTTTTCAATATGAATTCTTGCTGATTGATCGATATTTCTAATCCATTTTCAGATCAAAACACATCACATCACATCTCACATCAGATCTCACCCGTGCCACAGGTCATACAACCGCAAACTCAAATGCATACAGTAGCGAATACTGAAAATATCGGCTACTTCAGTTAAGCCACTAACTTTTTGGTCGGATTATCTAGAATCTTGGTTTGTACTAAAGGGTTGCAAGAGTTAACTCATGAATCCATCCCATAACTCGAGTCTAGCGCCGTTGTTGAGTTGAAACGATCGTTAAACAGGGGTGGTGGTGTGAGTGTGAGTTTTGTTTGTTTATGTGATGAATTTACAAGTTAAACGACTAGTGAAAGACAATAACTCAAATATTAGGTTTGTATAGTAACAAATAGTCAGTACTAATTTGTACTGGAACCTGCAAATTTTTACTGGAAAAGTGTATATTAACCCAAAACAAGTAAGAAAGTCTAAGTTCGGGCGGAGCCGAACATTAAATACCCGGCGCAAGTATTAAATATATGTTTTTCACCTTTCCGAAAGCTACCGCTACATGGTAAACCGGGGTGTATCCATTTTGAGTAAATTAGCGTCCTTAAATTTCGAAATATCAAAGTTTCAAGCATTTCTGAAATTTACTGTTATATGAAAAGCGGCCGTAAGTTTGGTTCGATTTCAATAATTTTCAACGTTTTTCTTCTATGTGGCAAGCACAATAACCCCACCGAGTTTGGTACAAATTGGTAGAACGGTTACCGAGATACATATATGTGATTATAAGTGGGTAAAGAATTGTTGCAAGCATCAATTTTGAATAAATTAGCTTCAATAATTACTGATTTATCGAAGATTTCGTATTTCTCTAAATTACCGTTATATGGGATGTGGGCGTGGTTATTGTCCGATTTCAGCCATTTCGTATGTTATACCAAGGTTAACAACCGTGCTAAGTTTGGAAGAAATTGGTGCAGCGGTTACCAAGATATACACATGTAACCATAAGTGGGCGTGGCTACGCCCATTTTCCAAAAATTTATAATATTCTTATTTTTCGTCTAAAACTTATTGTAAATATCAATTTCGAGTGAATAATCTTCAGTAGTTACTAAAATATCGCAGTTTTGGTATTTCTGAAAATTACCGTTATATGGGAGGTAGGCGTGGTTATTGTCCGATTTTGCCCATTTTCAACACCATTCGTCCTACGCCTGAAAGAAGGGCACATACCCAGTTTCGTTAAGATATCTCAATTTTTACTCGAGTTATCGTGTGCGGACAGACAGACAGTCACCGCTTAATCGATTCCTCTTTTCATCCTGATCATTTATGTATACATTTGTCTATATCTATCTCGATTCGTTTTGCCTGTTACAAACAACTGTTATGTGAACAAAGTTATAATACCCTTGTGCACAAGTGCGCTCGGGTATAAAAATTGCAAGAGTGCACTGAATCGAGAGCGTAATAAGACGGGAGAGCTGCAAATTCTTGCTAGTGAAATTTTTACTAGCAGAAATTAGCTAGCAAACGAAGCAGAATAAAGGCAAAAGAATTGGTTAAGCGTAAACAAAATTAAAATGAGTGGAAAACAAAATATTAATGAAGTACGGGACTGTGTAAGTGCTGAGTGTAAAGCAAAGAGTTTAAAACTGATTTATAAATATTAAAATATTTACAGCACAATGTGAAACCAGTGCAACAACTGTTCAGATGCAAGTTTTTACTAGTTTTGTGTTCAGTAATTTTTTCTGCTAGTTTTCTCTTCATGTTAAATTTACGCTCTATTTTGCTTTTACGCTCTCGCTACAATTTTTTACTGGAGAAGTTACTATACACACCTATTTTCTTAGTAACTGCATTCAACTAGTTTCAATTTAACAACGGCGCTAGACTCGAGTTAATTCATGAGATGATTCTTGCAGCCCTTTAGTTTGTACATACGGAAGCACAATCTGTGGCTAAAGGGATAGTTATAGATAGCACAAAATATGAATATTTAAGTATATCTTTGCCACAGGAGGTTATAATGACAGTTTTAGATGTAATTCAAACTCCGCCTTCGGTTAATAAATATGATTTTTTAAAAAGGATTTTGATCGAAAGTTTTTCTCATAGTGAAAAAAAGAGGTTCTTTACAACTCTGATATAAGAGACAAAAGGCCACCAGACTTGTATCGAATTCTAAGTTTAACTGCCGATGCTAGCATAAATTCTGACCTTTCAAAGAAATTGTGGCTCAAAACGTTGCCTAAGGGAATAAATCTTGCCTTTACTAGTTGTACTAATTAAGAAATTAATACTGTAATTAAACTTGCGGATGATATGTGGGAGGTAATGAGCAGAGATGAAGTTTGTGCTGTAATAATGGACCATGAACCAACTAAAGATATCACCCAGCACGGCAACCGTGTATTTGTAATTGCATTTGAGAAAAAAATAAATAACTGATGACGTCATTTTTTAATCGGTTGTTTCATTCACACACATGGGTTCGTTCCTTTTCATTCACATGGCAGCGAAAAAATGACGTCATTGCAAAAAAAATACTTTTTTCTCGCACGCCGTCCTGGGTGATCTTATTCGTTCGTTCATGATAGTGAACTAGCCCGAGTAGCATGTAGAGAGACCAATGTATAGCCTTATTAAGCTAACTTCCACTAACTTCTCGGTTATCGGTTGAAATTTCTGCTATGCGACAGTCGGTTGAGCATAGCTCGTCATATGCTCGTCGGTCCAGGTCGTTTAGTAAAGATCATTTTTGAAGGAAATATATATCCCGAAACTGGTTGTGTCTAGTGATGGCACGATTAATCGAATAACCGGTTATAATCGGTTATTTTCATTCGGTTAACGATTTAATTGTATCGAAATTTTAATTTCGATTAATCGAGCGATTAACCGATTAATTTTTGAAAATAATCGAAAAGAAACCATAAAAATTTACTATTTTACTCACACAATAATGTATGAATCAAAATAAGTTGGTATGTTTTTTACATTCTCGTATTCTGCAAATTTTTTAAACGATATTTTTGCCAAACACCTCAACGCAAGCTTAACCTAAGTAGTACTAAAAAATCACAACCCTGGTATGCACATATTTTCATTTTATTTTCCGAATTCGGTGTTGCGCATTTTCTTTTTTTTTTTATATTGAAGAAAATAAGCAACACCGTTACCAAACAGAAAAATACCAAACATCTATGGTAAGTGACAGATACTTCAGTCTTGGAATTTTTCATACAAAAATTTAGTGGGCTACAAAACTGCATACTGAAATCTTTCCAAGAAATCTAATTAAAAAGCTGGAATTTTTTGTTGATTTTTTTTTAATATTGCACAAAGTGTGATATATTCATATTTATACGCTTTTTTTTTGCTAAGGAATAAGCTATACTTAAAAACATATCTAAAATTAAAGAACAAAGAAAATCTTGCCGTGCGCTATAATTTTGACACGTGGTGTTAGTCAGTTTTTATAACTTATAAATGGTTTTTATTAATTTTCGATTTTAATCGAAATGACCAATTAATCGGTTAATTTCTTACGATTAATTGCAATTATTAATCGAACGCTTTCGATTAATCAATTAATTGATCAATCGATTATTAAATCTTTTTTGCCATCACTAGTTGTGTCGTTATCATTATCGGTTTGGTAGCAAGGCACGTAAATGTGAACAACCTTGTTCATATGCACCTAATAATTCTTGTCAACCTACACAGGGAAATTAGGTTCACCTATCGCTTCGGCGGGAAGTAATGGGTTAGGTGATCAATCGTCTCGTCCAGTGTTGCCGCGCCGCCTAAAAAAAATTTATCACCGACCAAGCAAAAAATGTATCCAAATGTATCCACTTTTCTTTTTTTAAGTATCCATCCCATAATTTGGAAGAAAATAAAACATTTTGAAGAAAAATACATTATTTAACCCATCCTAAGCACTTGGAATACATGTATATATTTTTATTTTCCATAAAATCAAACATATATAATTTAAGTTTGTAAGTTAATTTTTTTGTGCATAAGTATTTTGCAAAGTATAATAAAGAGTGTTACGATTATCCTCGAAGCTTTGAGGGATTTCCCAAATATACTCGGGCTCGTATCGCTGGATTGTCAAATAAATGCTCACGATGACCAAATTGTAGTACAATTATTTTTATTGTACAACAAACAATTTACAATACTCGCTAATACAGTAAAAACACTTTACAATACTTGTTAAAGCAATAACAACTCTTAACTAAACTTAACACAATTAAACTTATAGCTTGCTTATTCGCAACTCACTTCTCTGCTCACTTTACTTGTAGCTTGCTGTCTTGTAACTAACTCACTTCGCTGTGGCGGCGCCCTTATATACCTGCGCTCGCACTCATGGCAACTCTAGAACGTTCTGAAGTTTATCGCTCATACTCTTTCTCTCGCTGTTCGCAGTGTTCATCCAACTTGACGTTTCTCTTTGTGGAATTCCACAATGGTCCTAGTGTAGGGCACCTGGGAATCACGAAGACCCTGGAGAAGGTTAAGCAGAGGTTCTATTGGGTCGGTTGTCGGCAATCGGTCGCAGAGTGGATTGCTAACTGCGCGGAGTGTATTGCAGCTAAATGTCCGAAATCCAGAAGTCATGGCCAGATGAAGCAGTATAACTCAGGTGCACCATTCGAGCGGATTGCCATGGATTTAGCCGGTCCATTTCCTTTGAGCGCACAGGGAAACAAATACGTCCTTGTGGTTATGGACTACTTTAGCAAATGGCCGGAGGTATACCCGATTCCAAACCAGGAAGCTAAAACAGTAGCGGAGGTATTCACCTACAATCGGGTTGCGAGATATTGTGTACCGATAGAGCTGCACTCTGACCAGGGAAGAAATTTTGAATCGACGGTATTCCAAGAGATGTGCCAGATACTGGTTATCCGTAAAACTCGAACAACGGCTCTTCATCCCCAATCAGATGGCATGGTGAAGCGGTTCAACCGAACCCTGGAAGAGCATTTGCGGAAGGTCGTGGACAAGAATCAGAAAGATTGGGATGTCCGCATACCCTTGTTCCTGATGGGATACCGGTCAGCAGTGCACGAAACAACGGGTAAAACTCCTGCAAGGGTAATCTTCGACAGTGAGCTCCTCGAACATTCTGCCTATTTCTCGTTGTTCGCTTCGAGTTGCCGCAGTATTCGTCACACTGCCCTCCACCTAAGTCTGATCGTCCCGATCAGACACACTTGCTGTTCCAAACGCTGCAAGCCTTTCCAAGTGGACCACCTTCTTCTTGTTTCTTGGTCTCCCAACGGTCTGGATTCGATACACTACGTCATTCAGCCGTTTGACGACCTTATACGGACCTTCCCAGTTGCATTGTAGATTTGGGGACAAACCTTTCTTCCGTTGTGGATTGTACAGCAACACTAAGTCTCCCTCTTGCCTTATCATACCTGGCCTTCATCTTGTCACTCATAATTTGAGTTCGCTGTCTCCCAAGAGCATGTATTTCTCTCAACTCCTCTTCCAGGATGTTGGACGTCTCTTTCCCAATTCTCCTTGCATCACCAGTTACTCCAAACTTCAGGTCACTAGGCAAACGGAGCTCACTGCCGAAGATTACCCTTGCAGGAGTTTTACCCGTTGTTTCCTGCACTGCTGACCGGTATCCCATCAGGAACAAGGGCATGCGGCCGCCCCAGTCTTTCTGATTCTTGTCCACGACCTTCCGCAAATGCTCTTCCAGGGTTCGGTTGAACCGCTCCACCATGCCATCTGATTGGGGATGAAGAGCCGTTGTTCGAGTTTTCCGGATACCCAGTATCTGGCACATCTCTTGGAATACCGCCGATTCAAAATTTCTTCTCTGGTCAGAGTGCAGCTCTATCGGTACACCGTATCTCGCAACCCAATTGTAGGTGAATACCTCCGCTACTGTTTTAGCTTCCTGGTTTGGAATCGTAGTTCGTGCAGGTTCCTAGGTCTTGGCCAATCCTTTACTGCTTCTATCTTTTCCTCCGCAGTACAGACGCCCTCCGTTGTCACCTTGTGCCCAAGAAGTTCACCTCCTTTTTTAACAGTGAGCACTTTTTAGGACTTAGTTTCAGACCATCGCCAGCTATCCTCCGGAAAACTTCTTACAAATTGTTCAGGTGCTCCCCAAAGCTTTTACCCAATACGATAATGTCGTCTAGATACACCAAACATGTTTTGCAATGCAGTCCTTTGAGCACATGGTCCATAAGTCGTTCAAAAGTGGCAGGAGCGTTGCATAATCTAAAGGGCATCACCTTGAATTGCCACAGACCGTCTCCAACGCTGAAAGCTGTCTTCTTCTTATCCTCTTCACTTACCTCCACTTGCCAATAACCGCTCTTAAGGTCGAGTGTTGAGAACCACTTTGTTCCAGTCAACGAGTCCAGAGTGTCATCGATCCTGGGAAGAGGATAGCTGTCCTTTTTCGTCACATCGTTTAGTTTCCGGTAGTCTACGCAGAACCGCATTTGACCATCCTTCTTCACAAGTACTACCGGCGAACTCCATGGACTCGCTGATGGTTCAATCACTCCACTCTCGCTCATTTCGTTTATTATTTGGCTAACAGTTTCATCACGCTTGGCAAGTGGAACACTCCGAGGAGCTTGACGGATTGGCCTTGCATCGCCAGTATCAATGCGATGTTTCACAACGTTACTTCTGCCTGGTTTGTCGCCATCCTTGTCGAATATGTTGGAGTATCTGCGGAGAAGTTCCTTAGCCCTGTGCTGGTATTTTTCTTCCAACCTTTCCGTCCATGCGTTAATGTCTTCCGCATTGTCATTCTCGCCAATGGAATCGTTTTCAGGTAATTTTTCGCAGTTGAAGATTGCCTCTACCTCTCGACATTGTCCCAGTACAGTTCCTCTTCGGAGTTTGACCGGTGATTTGAACTCATTGAGCACTCGAACTGGGATGCGTCCATCCTTTTGCGTGTTAGCCAGGGTTTTACCAATAAGTACGTCCGGTGTAGAATTTTGTGTTGCTTCAATAACCCACAATTTGTTTGTCCCACAATCTCCATCAATCTTCGCCCAAACAACTGCTTCTGACTTCGGTGGAATCTGTTCGCTTTCCTCTAGGATAACTCGCTTGCTGCTGTACGGGCCATTATACCCAAACCGAAGGGGCACTTCCATGTTGTTAAACGTCATAATCCTGTTCTTCATGTTGATCTGCATACCTTGATAAAGTAAGAAGTCTATTCGAATGATGACTTCATCCACGATCGCCGCGACTATGAACTTGTGTAACACCGTCACATTCCCTATTGCGACTTTGCATGTTACCTCTCCTACCACTTGGGTGTCCTCACCAGTTGCTGTCCTCAACCTTGCTCCAGGTAATGGCCTTACCTCTTTAGTGACCAAATCAGGTCGGATGATGGAATGTGATGCGCCCGTATCCACAGTTAGTACTCGCTCATGTCCGTCCACATATCCACCAACCGTAACGTTGCTCGCTTTTCTGCCAATTTGCGAGACGGAGATTATGGGGCATTCAATTGGGGGAGCCAGCGCGCGCCCCTTACTGCTGGCTCATTTTAGTTTAACGACTGATTGGAGTTGGATTCATCTCCTTCAGCCCTGCGTTTGCGTCCTGCTGAATTGTTGAGCGCACTGGAACTTGAGCTGCAATCGCGGGCGAAGTGGCCTAGCTTTCCACATTTAAAACATTTGCCAGAGCCATGCTTTTTCTCGCCCAGCAATTGGATAATCTTCTTCAGCATTTCATTTGTCTCGTCCGGTGTTTCTACTTCCACGCGATGTGTCGTTGGATTTCTGGCAGCGATTCTCCAGCTCCGTCTGGTAAATCTGTCTCCTGTGCTCGCTACCATAACGTCTTCCCACTGCACCCATTAATGCATCGTAATTGTTCCTTTCACAGTCAGGAATTGTCTGCAAGATTTCCGCTGCAGGTCCTTTTAGTGTCACGAACAGAGCAGCGGAACGATTTGCTGTAGCTGTCTTCTCGAACTGGAGCTTAAAGACTTGGAAAGGAATCGTGCCGTCAAAGGATGGAGTTTTTACCTTAGGAGCGCTCGTTGAAGTAGCTGGACGATTCATCTGCAAATCTCGGAGGCGACCTTCCAACTCTTCTACCTTAGCCTCGACTTTATCCTGTCTATCCTTGATTTGTTCGTTATCTCTAGCCAAATTCTCCTGCAGCTGTGTAATCTTTGCATCCTGCACTTCCAGCAACTGTGATACGTGTGTCTTCTGTGCCTGTAGCTGCGACGAAATATCTGACAACTGTGTTTGCATCTGAGATTACAGCTGTGATGACATCTTTGACACGCGTGTATCCTGTGCTGCATCATCTGTGACATGGCAGCCAATAACGTGTTCATGTCCATAACTGTTGATGACGAAGGAGCCTTTTGCTGTTCTTCAACCTTCCCGGATGTCTGATGCACATCCTTCGACGAACATGCAGCCTCAGCCTTCTATTCGTCCTTTGCGGATGTATCGTCGGGTTTACCTTGGCAGTCGAATTTGTCCACGTCGATGCCTTCAGCTTCCATAGCCTCTCGCAACCGGGATAACAATTCCACTTTTCTTCCGGAGGTGGCCAAATTACGCTTTTCCAACTCCTGTTTCAGCTCCTCAATTTTTAAGTCCTGAATTTTCGCCATTTTTAGTAGTCTCTCCTTCGGGATTTATTTAACAATCCCACTTCTGGCACCAATTGTTACGATTATCCTCGAAGCTTTGAGGGATTTCCCAAATTTACTCGGGCTCGTATCGCTGGATTGTTAAATAAATGCTCACGATGACCAAATTGTAGTACAATTATTTTTATTGTACAACAAACAATTTACAATACTCGCTAATACAGTAAAAACACTTTACAATACTTGTTAAAGCAATAACAACTCTTAACTAAACTTAACACAATTAAACTTATAGCTTGCTTATTCGCAACTCACTTCTCTGCTCACTTTACTTGTAGCTTGCTGTCTTGTAACTAACTCGCTTCGCTGTGGCGGCGCCCTTATATACCTGCGCTCGCACTTATGGCAACTCTAGAACGATCTGAAGTTTATCGCTCATACTCTTTCTCTCGCTGTTCGCGTGTTCATCCAACTTGACGTTTCTCTTCGTGGAACATTCTACGTCATTCCTCGAACATTCTGCCTATTTCTCGTTGTTCGCTTCGCGTTGCCGCAGTATTCGTCACAATAGTAATTAATATGTTACATTTGTACCTGTACACTCTAAAAAGTGCATGTAGGTAAAAGTAAACAGGCAGTGTTTAATTTTATTACACGGTGGAAACTTTGCACACATTAAAAGAGGAAACTGGTTACCTCTTAATATAAGTACGCAAATTTGAATAAAATTGTTTAGAATGTATTTAGTGTCTTTTCAGTAAAATTCATACAAATTTAATTAAATAAATCAAATTTAGTTTTTTAAACAGTGTAAGTTAAACGACACTGAGATCTTTTTTTCTTTTTAACCGACTTCACCAAAAGGAAAAGGTTATCCATTCGTCGGAAATTTTTTTTATGTATGTTACCGCATATCATTGCACCACATTAACAGATTTCAATAATTCCTTTTCTTTTAAGGAAAGGTGTTACCTTATAGGTGGTCCATACTATTGTGGTTTAAAACCGATCATTGTATCATGAAGAAATTAACGATAATCTTAAATTTTTATATAAGAACTACATTTATACTTTATATATATATTAATATCTTGCTTAAAGTAGCATTTTTAGCTAATTAAAACAATTGCGCTTATACCTATTTTGGTGACATCTCCTCATATGTTCATTGCTTCGATCACAAAGCATAAAATGCTTAAATTTTACGGTTTAGTAGTGATTTTTAATGCATTTAGAAAAGCTAATGTTTTTTACGATCCTTAATGGAAATTGATTTTTGAATGAAAAAACGTTATGGAAAATATAAAAATTTGGCCTATTTAAAAAAGTATCCACATTTATACTGATCTATTTAGATCCAATTGGCATCCCTGGTCTCGTCGCCTATTTATTTTTGATAAAGATAACAAACTTAAATTTTAAACTGATAGTGGCGCGGAGATTTCCGTTTTACCTTCCTCTAAATTGAAAAATGGTAAAAGGGGGCCAAAAAAAAAAAATCAAAACCAAAACTTACTAAAAAATTGTTTATTATAACCCAAAATTATTTTAACCAATAGAGGTAAATATGTTGTACAAAAACACATAAACAGAAGTTCACAAAAGTTGATATAAAACTATTCGTCGATTTAAATTATTAACTTCTTACTGAGCATGCTTATTTTACGAGGACGAAGCATCGAAAGCCTAACCCCGTCAGTGTGAGGTAAACTTCCTACCGTCAGTTTCCCTCCCGGTACCACCGTCAAGGATTTCGTCGGGATTATAACACTGTGTGACTGATAAGGTTATAGATCTATTCTCTTCTTCTTATTTGGCGCTGTAACCGCCACAGCGATTTTGGCCAACTGACGCCAATTGGAAATGCCAAGTGAAGTCAGAATTCTTTCAGAGCTGGAGCGTCAGTGTCATGTCGAATGACATGGTCAAGCCAGTTGAGCCGCTGTATTTTAATTCGCTGCACTATGTCTATATCGTTGTAAAGCTCATACAGCTCATCGTTCCATCGTCTGCGGTACTCGCCGTCGCCAACGCGTAAAGGTCCCTAAATCTTCCGCAAAATCTCCCGAATACTCCAAGAGCCACCTCATCGGATGTTGTCATTGTCCATGCTTCTGCGCCATATACCAGCGCGGGCATGATGAGTGACTTATAGAGTGTGGTTTTGGTACGTCGAAAGAGGAGTTTACTCCTGACTTGCCTACTCAGTCCAAAGTAATACTTGTTGGCAAGGGCGAATCTGCGTTGGATTTCCATGCTGACATTATTATCGGTGTGAATGCTGGCTCCCAGGTAAACGAAAGTATCTACTTTATCGAAATTATAACTGTCAAAAGTGACGTGGGTGCCCAGGCGCGAATGTGCTGATTGTTTGTTTGATGACAGGAGATACTTCGTCTTGTCCTCGTTTACCACCAGACCCATTCGCTTTGCTTACTTGTCCAACTTGGAAAAGGCGGGACAGACTTCGCGGATTTTCTTACCGATGATGTCAATGTCATCGGCATAAGCCAGCAATTGTATGCTCTTGTAGTAAATTGTTCTTGAGCGGTTCAGTTCTGCAGCTCTTATTATCTTCTCCAACTAGAGCTAGAAAACTATCAATAGTCGTGGCCATCGATAGTTTCGATAGTCGATAGTCACAACTATCGATAGTATCGATGCTATCGAAAATGTCGACACTATCGATAGTTTTGATTAAAAAGGTCCAAAACATAAACATAAACAATGTGAGTTGGTTTTTCATTTAATTCAATTTGTTGTTATATATGTATACATACTGGTTTTTCGTATAATGTGTGCGTTTTTTTGTAGTTTTGCATATTTGTTGTAGCATATAAAATAAACACTACGCTCCCACCCTGGTGCGAAATAAAGTCAACTGACATTATTACCTTTTCAAAAGCGAAATAAAGTCAACAAAAATTTGGAAATAAAGTCATTGACGCTATTTCCTCATTTAAATGGAAATAGCGTCAACAATGTTTAAAGTATGTCGATTCATAGAAAAAATGTTGTTCTTACAATAAACATTGCCCCGTAAGTGTTGATTTTTAATAGATGAAAAAGGTTATTACCAAATCCTCAGTGTGGTGCTATTAATCCACACACAATCATGAACTACCACCAATTGATTTTATTAAAAAATTTAAAATTACGAATATAGTAAAAACACGGTGCGAAAACCCAAACGCAAAACGCAGCTGGAATACGAGAAATATTTGAAGAAAGAGTTTAGAAATGATCCAGAACTTGCAAAACATGTTTCGTTTACACAAAAATAAAGCGAACACTGTTAAATTGTAGGAACAGTCCATGTCCAAAAACCCCGCAGGAGCACTGAAAGGATTCTGTGTTTTAAATTAGCATATTTTGAATGAACTCGGAATGTGTAAGGTGGAAAAGAAACCAAAATTTCTACAAGGAAACAATTATTGAAAAGGAATTTTCTTACACTATATTCATGTCTCCGCCAGCAATTTGTGACATTATTTAAAAGCAGCTAAGGAGAACGACGACATTATTTATTAGATGGCACTTTCAGCAAGCCAATGTGCCAAAATGCGGGTATAAATAATTATTGATTATTTAATATCGGAACCGAGATCGTGTAAGTTAATTGATTGGTTTTTGGGTTTCACACACTTTTGAAACACAAATTATATGCTTTTTTACTGCAGACAAGTTGTTGCCAAAACACAGCAGAAATCTTCCAATAACTTACAAATATAAATACATATGTGAAATACGAGGTCTTAAATTCATTAATCCCTCTATCTGCAATTTGAACAAAAACTAATTTGTGATTTTAGAAACCATCTGGGACGTATTACCTGTCATCACTAACATAATACTTCTGCGTAGCGTGACGTGGTGTGGCGCGCGGACGTCGGCCGCCGCAAAGCTAAGCAAATTTAATGTTTGAAATATCAATAATGTCAATGGATTTTATTTCGCTTTTAAAAAGGTAATAACGTCAATTGACTTTATTTCGCACCAGGGTGGGAAATAAAGTCAATTGACCTTATTTCCGTTGATCTTATTACCTGTCACCTATATGAATTTGTTAGGATGCCATTTGCTCTTCGCAACTCAGCACAAACTTTTCAACGTTTCATTAATGAAGTTTTTGCCAAATTAGATTTCGTTTTCGCTTATCTTGATGATATTGTGATAGCCACCAAAGATGAAGAAGAGCATGTGAACCACCTTAGCTAGGGCTGCCAGACGTCCCGGTTTTCCCGGATATGTCCCGGTTTTAGACTATTTGTCCCGGTGTCCCGGTCCAACCTTAAAATGTCCCGGGTTTCGTTTTAGTGTCTCGGTTTTTGATTTGATTGCACAAATTTGAATAAAAGTTCAAAAATCACTACACTAAGAGAAAAAACTCGTTGTAATATTCAGAAAAATATTATAATTCACTGAGGGAAATAACGCATAGTAAACATGAATATATTCTATTGATTATCGTTTAAAAATGTTCGTATTTAAAAATAATACTTTCATAACACGCACGCGTGGTGTTGATTCAAACTCAACATTTAAATGCACATTTACATGTCTGGCTGTAGCTGAGTGCGCAAAGATGGTTGCCACAATTTGCTAATTTCCAGAGCGTCAGGGTTCAATTCCCATTACAACCAGCATGGAATTTAAATATTTTGTTAACTTAATTATGGAAAAGCTATCGGTAATTGCAAATCGCTTCATTTTAATATGGGCGTATTTGAATCGAATATTTCTATACTAAATACAAAAATTTTTATACTTAAACGTATTACGAGTTGGTTTGGTGCTCTTTCATATGCGTAATTTTTAAATTTAGCACGCTTTTTTAACTCTAAAACTCTCAGTGCACCGGTTTCATTTGTGAAATAGTCACATTTCGAGATAGTTGAACTTTGCAGAAGCAATAGTTGATGATTAGATTATGTACCTAAATACGTTCAAAATGACGTGCACAGAGTTTTACAATTATATTAAGGAAAAGACAGAAGTTTTGAAACAAGTTCAAAGCAACGAAAAATATGACAAATATTTTAATGTTATCTTGTACTTAAATTTTTTTCTTTCATGAAACCTAGAGTACTTATAAGTAGAGTACCGTACAACATTATTGGCTCGTGGGCTCTTTCATCAGATCACAATTTCTAATCAGATCTTTTAGAAACATTTTGAAAATGTGGCTTTTGAGTTAATTAATAAAGTGCAAGTCTGAAGTTGCCAGCAAATTTCGTTGATTTTAAGCATTTATTTTTTTTTGCTGACAGTGTCTTCCATATAAAAAGAATTATCGAACATGGTTTGTATGCAAGAAACTCTCAGTAAAAACAATACCAAAAATAAACTAAAATTTAGTGGGCTGCAAAACTTCATTTTAAAAATTTTTATAAAAAGTCTGATTATAATGTTGCAAATTTATTGAATTTTCCCGAGTTTAGCACAAACTTTAACAATTTTATTTTTATGTTTTTTCATATATTTAGTATAAACTGTATGTTTATAAAGAATAAAAAAAGGTTCATGCATTGTGAAAAATTCTCTGTGCTTTGGTTGTGATAAGTTGTTTTGTTTTGTTGGCGTATGTTGTAATGATCTCATGATCTCATGTTTTTATGTTTTTGTTTTTGTCTGTCAAACTAAAATTTCACTACATCCTTTCGCACGTCGAAATGAAAGAGAAGGGAGCAAGAGGCCCTCCCTAAAGTGTCCCTGTTTGGCAACAGAGATATCTGGCAGCCCTAACCTTAGCTCAGTATTCACGAAATTAGATGAGTACGGAGTTAACATTAAACCAACTAAATGTATATTTGGTTTGTCGCAAGTTTACTTTCTAGGATATTGTATTTCCAATACGGGAATAACACCAGCAGACGATAAGGTCAAAGCCATTCTTGACCTTGAACGTCCGAAAGCTGGTAAACAGATCCAAATGGAATGGTAAATTATTATCACAGGTATTTTCCAAAATTAGCGGAATTTTTTAGTCCTATTCATTCAATGGTAACACTATCATTAGGGACACGTGTTTCGATACGATACGATACCATATCGATATTCTAGCCATTCGATACCGATTATTTTTACTTGATAGTTTTCCACCGATATATTTTGGGATCGAGTACCAGAACCCTTGTATCGTATCGAATCGTAAATGTATGTACAATACAAAGTTAATGTAATTAATAAAATATTGTACATTTTATAAAAAATAATTTTCTTTTTCTAAATTCTTTTTGATGTGCTTAAGGAAAAGTACATATGGGCATTTTCAATCTCGCGTGGCGTGACGAAATGTTAATAAATAAATTGAAAACGTCAACATTTAAACACTCTGGGAATTGGGCAAGACTATTTGTATAATTCCTTTTTTATATTTGAAATATTTAGAGTTAATTTTCCAAGATCCAAAATGTAAAAATCTTTCCTGCCTTTTTTATCAGCCTTAGTATCTGACGTGATGTTACATGACGTTACGTTACTAAAATTTCCATTTATACTTTTTTTGTTAATATTGTTATTAAACTCATTTTTAACGCAAATAAAACATGAATTTCATGTCGAATATATTTTTTATTTTGACTTAAGGGCTACCTAGTTGTTCCAGTTTTTGCAAATGTATGTCGTGCCATGACCTTCCCCTGGAAACGCCCATAAATATGTCTATACTTTGGAATCTATATGTAAAGCAATATGGGTATATTTTTGGCCTTAAAGAGCACAAATTTGTACTATCTTATTTAAGTTGGCATGTGGCGGGATTTGAACCCATGCCTTCGGTGATGTCAAGTAACACACTTACCTCTACATAAGCAAACACTTATTAGAGTGAAAAATGTTCATTATTTATTAGAAAATGAGACCAATATTCAGATTTAATTTTTGAACTTGGTATAGATATTTGGAATATCGAGTCTTTTTATCCCGATATTAATGGGTACCCGATATTTTTACAGCGATATTTCAAATGAGTACTATATCGATACTTTTGGTTCGATATCGTGTCCATAACTATCATTAAAGCAAAAGAATCAAATACTTGTTTGGACTTCTGAAGCTATACAGAATAATGGTAGCACTATCTATTAAAACGTTTGGAAAGAAACTGTTAAACGTAAATTTCAAATTAAGGCGTGAATTTCCTTTTGTTTTTGTTATTGATTGATATTAATAGGCCAATTATTGGTGCAGATTTTTCAAAAATACACAAACACAAATGTGTATTTCAGAAAAGGCCAAACGTATTTCAGAAAACCTCAAATGTATTTCAGAAAAGCGCAAATGTATT
>NW_023458561.1:5584889-5588195 GCF_013731165.1 Rhagoletis pomonella | reverse complement strand
AATAACTTAAATCAAAAATGTGCATATTTATGTATTGGTTAGTATTTCCATTAAAACACCAAATATATTGCGAATTCGCATAGAATAAATAATACACATTTTACTTCTAATTGTATACTTTGCGTACTTTTTGTAGTACCTTTCTACTACCGTTTTCGCAAAAGGCGATCACATTATTCCCCTTTCTCCTACTTCCAAAATACAAATCTAGATAAAGGAGTGTCAAATTTTAGCTGTCACAAATTACACAACCTTGTATTATTGAGTCATGCACAAGTACCATAGACAAAAGATTTTTTCGTCAATTTGTGATGTGTCACATCTTTACATTTTAGTATGGATTTCAGAATAAATAAACTTCTAAAAAAAAAATTTCTAAAGTCTCAATAATATTTGTGAAAGTATGTATGTATGTATGTGCCAGATTGTAGTATAAACGGACGGACAGAATCGAACAAAATTTTGACAGAGTATTGGCATTATACCTGGGCCTGTAAAAGGGTGAAAAAAATTGGGATCCGACAAGGGGGCGTGGCACCTCCCATAGGCGTGAAATTTTTAATCAGCCATAACTTCCAGACCATAAGTCACAAGAACTTGAAACTTGGTATGCAAACATGTCAATGGTAGATGCTTATAGGCGGGTATATATAATCGAGTTTGTAAAAGGGGGCGTGACACATCCCATAGGCGTGGAATTTTTTATCAGCTATAACTTCGGAACCATAAGTCACAGGAACTTGAAATTTGGTACGCAGACATATCCATGGCAGGTGCTTATACGAGGGTATATATAAACTAGCATTCAAACATTTCATTCAAACAAACATTTCAAAATACTCTCATTTCACCAAAATTTCTATAATCTCCCAGCTTTCGATAGTTTTTGAAATTTTGGAAATTGTCCTAAAAATTAGAAATCTCAAGAAATTTAATCTACTATATATTTGTGAAACTATGTATGTATGTATGTATGTATGTGCCAGATTGTAGTCTAAACGGACGGGCAGAATCGAACAAAATGTTGATAGAGTATTGCCATTACACCTGGGCCTATAACAGGGTGAAAAAAATTGGGATCCGACAAGGGAGCGTGGCACCTCCCATAGGCGTGAAATTTTTAATCAGCCATAACTTCCAGACCATAAGTCACATGAACTTGAAACTTGGTATGTAGACATGTCAATGGTAGATGCTTATAGGCCGTTATATATAATCGAGTTTGTAAAAGGGGGCGTGGCACATCCCATAGGCGTGGAATTTTTTATCAGCTATAACTTCGGAACCATAAGTCACAGGAACTTGAAATTTGGTATGCAGACATATCCATGGCAGGTGCCTATAAGAGGGTATATATAAACGAGTTTGCAAAAGGGGGCGTGGCACATCCCATAGGCGTGGAATTTTTTATCAGCTATATCTACGCAACCATAGGTCCAACGAACTTGAACCTTGGTATGCAAACATGTCAATGGTAGATGCTTATAGGCGGGTATATATAAACAAGTTTGTAACAGGGGGCGTGGCACATCCCATAGGCGCGGAATTTTTTATCAACTATATCTACGGAACCATAAGTCACACGAACTTGAAATTTGGTATGCATACATGTCAATGGTAGGTGCTTATAGGAGGGTACATATAAACGAGTTTGTTAAAGGGGGCGTGGCACATCCCATAGGCGCGGAATTTTTCATCAGCTATAACTTCGGAACCATAAGTCACACGAACTTGAAGTTTGGTATGCAGACATACCAATGGTAGGTGCTTATAGTAGGGTATAGTAGGGTATATATGGTTCCGAAGTTATAGCTGATAAAAAAATTCCGTGCCGATGGGATATGCGCCGCCCCTATTTACAAACTCGTTTATATATACCCTCCTATAAGCACCTCCCACTGATATGTTTGCATACTAAATTTCAAGTTCGTGGGACTTATGGTTCCGTAGATATAGCTGATAAAAAATTCCAGGCCTATGGGATGTGCCACGCCCCCTTTCATAAACTGATTCATATATACCTTCCTATAGGCACCAACCATAGATATGTCTGCATACCAAATTTAAATTCCATGTGACATGGTTTTGAAGTTATAGCTGATAAATATGTTCACGCCTATGGGAATTTCCAAGCCATCTTTTACAAACTTATTGATATTTATCTTATTATAACCACCTACCCTAGCAACACCTGCATACAATTTTCAAGTTCGTGCGACTTATGGTTCCGAGGCTATACCTGATAAAAAATTCCACGCCTATGGGATGTGCCACGCCCCCTTTTACAAACTCGTTTATATATACCCTCCGATAAGCACCTAGTATTGATATGTCAGCATATTAAATTTCAAGTTCGAGGGACTTATGGTTCCGAAGTTATAGATGATAAAAAAATCCACGCCTATGGGATGCACCACGCCCCCTTTTACAAACCCATTTATATAGACCTTATTATAAGCACCTACCAAATATGTATATATGTAACTGCATAGCAAATTTAAAGTTGATGCGACATATGGTTCCGAAGTTATAGCTGATAAAAATTTCAACGAATATGGGATATGCCACGCCCCCTTTCACAAACTCGTTTATATACAGTGAAACCTTTCCTAACGGATACCTCTATTAGACGGACACCTCCCCTGGGCGAACATTTTTTCCTATACCAAGTTTTAAGTATAAATTTCGGAACAAATTACTCTCTCTTAAGCGGACATTCTCTTGGCCGGACGCGGACAGTTATTTTGCATAAAATTGACACAAAAACTCTATTGGGCGGACGCGAACCTCTTATCAACGGACATTAAGATTTCTTTTCATAACAAATCAAACAAAAACCTGCGTTGAGCGGACGCGAACTCCTCATAGGCGGACTACTAAATGGAAAAAGGGGACTTCCCGCACAAAATGTGATTGTTATGCACAAATTTAGTTTGGTTTGCGCAGTGGTTTAGGTTCGTTATTTGAATTGTCAGAAACCCTTGGAGACTGATAAAAACATGAAAACTATTGATGAAAAAGGTACTGACACTGAAAAAAATTTAAAATAAAACTAAAGTCAATCGACAATTTCCCAGTTTTTTATGTAATGAATCTATGATTTTATGTAGTTTATGGACTAAAATGTAATATTTATTTTTATTTTGTTATTACTTAATATGTACTTACGCACATAAATGAAATGTGCACTTTTGAAAAAATACATGCACATTTTTGTTTGAACGATGTAATATCAATATCTTTTATTCAAATAAGAAATAGTGACTATTCAATTAATTAAAACATTAAAAAGTTCTAAAATAGGCT
>NW_023458561.1:5547356-5584879 GCF_013731165.1 Rhagoletis pomonella | reverse complement strand
GCCCCCTTTTGCAAACTCATTTATATAGACCTTATTATAAGCACCTACCAAATATGTATATATGTAACTGCATACCAAATTTAAAGTTGATGCGACATATGGTTCCGAAGTTATAGCTGATAAACATTTCAACGAATATGGGATATGCCACACCCCTTTCACAAACTCGTTTATATATACCCTCCTATAAACACCTACCATTGGTATGACTGCATACCAAATTTCAAGAATAACTCGGATATTTAAAACTGTATGTTTTTTTTTTTGAAACCTTGGCGTCTTTAGATTATTTTGAAATGGAAAGATTAAATCGTTTTTTAATCTCGCGATGCTGTTAAACGAAAAAGGTTCGTTCATAATGAATAAAACTCCTTCCGAATTAAGCATTCCACTAGAAAAGTGCAGCTAAATAAAACAGCTAATCGAATAACCAGCTAAACAGAATGTACCGAAGTAGAATAGTTTTAATTTAGAAATTTGGTCGTTGCCTTAATCCATCTAATATTAATAATGGAACAAAATTTGTAGTAGAAGTGATGATCAATATATATTAGTTATAGCACGATAGAGCCAAAAGTATGGCTCCTAAGGATGCCTTAATGTAAACAAAGAAAATAGTTTGTCTCCTTTAAATTATGCTGAACCGAATATTCGTATTACTGTTTTATATTTTGATTTGTTTACCCCGAACGTCGGGTGCTCTGCTAGTAATTTCATAAAATTAAGATATTTTAGAATTTTTGTTATTTTCTAAACCAGCGGGAATATTCAAACTTCCTGTGACTTTCAACTATGTAAATTAGTACAAATTCGAAAATACAACAAAAATGTAAAAATTTAAAATTAAGTTAAGTAATTTGAAAATTTCGAAATTAAGTGGATTCGAGGATTGATAGGTATTTTTCACCAGTGTGTTATAATTATGATACAAATAACATTTTTCAGAAAAATAACGTAATTGATCAATCAATTATGCAGACGCAGATACGGTCAATAATTGCGCAATTTTATAAATGCTCACGATGTTGCAGGAAAAACGCACTTACAGGGCGGCTTAATTCTTTTTTTTCTACAAAAATGTATTTTATCGTTTATTATTATAGAGATCAGGGGCCAAGCAAAGATTACCACAAACTCATGAAACAGAACGAAGAAAAAAAAACTACCATATATTCTTTCAGTTTTCCTAAAAATTACACTGTACAGCGCCCGGCTGTTGGCAAAAAAGTTTGTTATTAAAATTGTTTGCTGAATTTTTCTAATATCTCTACAAAGTTTGAAATTTGGACTTATATTTTTTTGTTAGATTTTTTTTAATAAAAAATAATAAACAGTAAACAAACAATGGAAGAGTCGAAACTGGTCAAAATATCGTGTCCCTATAAATTTGTACATGACTGTATGTGTGTACATATGTACTTTGAAAATAAAATAGACTTTTATGGATCTAAGATCTTATTTTGCATCTCTTATTTTATAAAATCGCTTGTTTAAAGTTAATATTACTAATGTGCTCAAATTCAGAGTGTGCTTTAAGCTCTTTCTTTGATTAACAAACTTCTCCGCATTCTGGTCACACTTCTAGCTAATAACGCTACTTCCGAAAGAAGTTTTTCAGCCCTTCGTCGGTTAAAAACATGGTTGCGTAGTACCATGAATGAATAAAGACTGATAGGTCTAGCACGTTTACACTAACAGTTAGATGTTGAAATTAACACTGAAAGGATAATAGAAGGATTCGCAAAAGGAAAGCGTAACATTGAATTTGCAATTTAAATTATTACAATAACAATTCTCAATAAGTTGTTAAGTTACTTAATTACGTCCTTAATTTTACCAACATTGTAAGCAAGAAATAAGTATTTATATGTATATATTGCATTAATAAACCCAAAGTATAACTTTACATCTTGTGTTTTTTTTTAATAGTACATGCAATTGCTTTATTAGACCTTGCACCAAATTCACAAAATGAAAAGTAATTATATCACAAAATACTTTACTTCACACTTCATAAAAAATACTCGAACCTATATTTGGCCGAAAAATAAATTAGGGTGAGATGCCTGTAATTTAACGTTATTTGACAAGTTGATCCCAATCGAAACCTGTGATAAGTTTTTCCAACCCAAAATTTTAATAAAATGGTATGATTTCAAAGGAGTTGTGGCGGGGTCAAAACTTAGGTTCAATTCTTCGCACGGATAATCTTATACTGAACATAAACACAATTAAAAAACATCTCCATAAAAATTGGAAAGTTGATTCTTTAAGGGACACTCTAATGTATTTGTGTGTAAATGCACCTCAACAACAACATAACAACATTCCTAATATAAACAATTGGCGCATTGCAATTGCTTCAATTATGCACTACGCGGCTATTTGATTGAGCAATCAGAGCTCTAGCAAAATAATTCAGCCACACACCCTCTCAGCCTCTCTCAAGTGCTGCCCTACAGATGAATGCGCGCTCACAACAATCAATTGTAATGAACTTTAAAATAATTAAAGTGCCCAAGCAATCGATAATTTGTAGTCAAAAGCACTTACAGTTCAATGCAGCGGTCTACGTTGACCGTGGCCTTGAAGCCCAGAATGGCGAAGATCACGACGCTGGCATATATAGCGGTGATTGCATTGCAAACTGACACCAAAAGGACATCACGAACGCAGTTATTTTTGGGCGTATTATAACTTCCAAATGCTATTAGGGATCCAAAAGCCAAACCAAATGAGTAGAAAACTTGTGTGGCAGCGTCTAGCCACACAGTCGGATCGGCGAGTTTCTCAACTTTTGGTGTATACATATGCATTAGTCCAGCACTAGCACCTCTCAGCGTGATTCCGCGAATGAAAAAAATTGTCAATACAATGTAGGGGAAAAGCGATGTGAAGTATACCACCCTACCGGAACTTTGAATGCCTTTCATAACAATAAAGAATACGATTGTCCAAGAAAGGAACAAACACAGCACAATCCACCACTTAAGACCACCTGGTTCATCCATAGAAGGAGCAGCATCCAATGTAGTTCGATACCAAAAGTAGGCAGTTTCTGAAGAACGTGCGCATTCCTCCACTTCAACGGTGCCGTTAGTGGGGCAGGAAGCCCACGGCAAAGGATACTGAAATCATATAAAAATTGGAGATGTATAAATTTATTTCCTTTTTTAAAATAATCGCATTGAATGCATTAACTTACTCGGAAACTGTTAAACAGGTAAAAGAACACCCACGTTATAATCACGTTATAATACAAGGCGACAAACAATGTAACAATACATGACGATATACCAATACCACCTAGCCAAGGGTGTATTGTGTTCCACACACCAAGTGCACCCAGCCGCATTCGCTGACCAATGCCCAGTTCAATCAGAAATAAAGGCACTCCTTCTAAAATTAACATCACCATGAAGGGTATCAGGAAAGCACCTGAAAAGATAAATTGGTAAAAAAAAAACTTTAAAGTAACAAAATTGTGTACACACCTACACAAATAAACATGTGAGCATACATACTTATCGAAATACTTATAAAAGTCATCCGAATTATAAAATACTAGCAGAGCACCCGACGTCGTTCGGGGTAAACAAATGAAAATATAAAACAGTAATACAAATATTCAGTTCAGCATAATTTAAAGGAGACAAACTATTTTCTTTGTTTACATTAAGGCATCCTTATGAGCCATACTTTTAGCTTTACCGTGCTTTAACTAAACGATATAATCTTTCCATCTCAAAAAAATCTAAAGACGGTAAAGTTTAAAAAAAAACACACAGTTTTATATATCCGAGTTATCTAATAGATGAAAACATATATGTATATCCCCATTTTGCATACTCATTTATATATACTTTACTCTGAACACCTACCACACATGCATATGTACCCATACCAAATTGCAAGTTCATGTGACTATGGTTCCCAATTTATGGCTGATTAAAAGTTCCACGTCTATGCTCCACGTTCCCTTTTACAAACTCATGTATACAAACCTTACTATAAGCTCCTACCATGGATATGTATTCATACCAAAGTTCATATTCTTGTGAATTATAGGTCCGAAGTTGTAGCTGATACAAAATTTCAGGCCTGTGGGATGTGACCCTTTCAAAAACCTTCACACCAAATTTCAAGTTCATGTGACTTGTGGTTCCGAAGTTAAATCTGTTAAAAATGGCACGCCCATGCGATGTGTCATGCCCTCCTGCACAAACTCATTTCTATACACCCTGCTATAAGCACTTAAAGACTGGTACAGAAAGTTCTGCAAATTTTGAACCCGCTACAAAATGTTTAGCAATGACATAGTAGGCTCTGAATAAATTGCTTTCAAACTGGTGTTTCATTACATTTTCAAAAGTATGTTAGTTTCTGCAGTCAAAGCATTACAAAGGAAAAAATTAATACGAACGAAGAGCTCCGAAAAAAAATTCTGTACGTTTGGACGAATACTCCCCATATTAGTTACAAAAAATTGGCGAAACTCACTGGATCAACTTATGACACTGCACGAAGGACGGTTTTGCGCATTAAGAAAGGTGGCTCAGTGAAGGACAAGCCGAGAAGTGGCCGCCCAAATGGATCAGCAGACGCCCAGTTGGAGAAGAAGGTAATAGCCATAATTAGGAAGAACCGCTCCATGTCAACAAGAGATATCGTCATAAGAGCTAAAACCACGCATGTGCAGGTCACTCGAATCAAGAAAAGAAGTGGTATCAAAACTTATAAAAAGAAAAAAGTTCCAAAACTAAGCGAAAAACAAGCTTCAAAAAGTGTTTCCCTTGCACGTAAGTTGTATGAGACACAACTGGCAAACAAAAATTTTTGTGTGATTATGGACGACGAAACTTATTTGAAAGTGGACTTGACATTGCCGGGTAACCAATTTTACTGCCTGGAGTCTGGAGAAAACATTTCTGATTCGGAGAAACCATCCAGATAGAAAAGTTTGGTAAAAAGTTCTAATTTGGCAAGCCATATGTGAATGCGGGCATAAATCCACGCCATTCTTCACTATGGGAACCATCAACACTGATTTACGTGAAAGAGTGTCTTCAAAATCGTCTTCTGCCCTTCCTACGTCATCATAATGGCCAAATTATGTTTTGGCCGGATTTGGCTCCAGCACATTACGCTAATATCACCCAAAAGTGGTTCGAAGATAACAATGTGCATTACGTGAGGAAAGACTTGAATCCACCTAATGTGCCTGAGTTGCGACCAATTGAGCGATATTGGGCTCTGATGAAAGCCAAACTTTTAAAAATGGGGAAACCAACAAAAACTATTTCAGAAATAAAAAGAATGTGGCGGACAGCATCGCTAAAAGTGGACAAAACCGTTGTACAAAACTTGATGTCAGGTCTCTCCAGTCATGTCCATTTTTACAAACTAATTTATATACAGTACTAGCAGAGCACCCGACGTCGTTCGGGGTAGTTAAATCAAAATATAAAACAGTAATACAAATATTCAGATCAGCATAAATTAGAGGAGAAAATCTATTTTCTTTTCTTTTCTTTCTAAATTATGGCATCGCTATAAGCCATACTTTAAGATTTATCGTACTTTAACTAATATATATTGGTCACCACTTTCTTTACTAAAAATCTTGTTCCCTTATTTATATTAGCTGGATTAAGGTAACGATAGAATTTTAAAATTAAAATTAGTCCGCTATGGTACATTCCGTTTAGCTTCCTATTCGTTTAGCTGCTTTAGGGCCGGTTACTTAATGTCTGCTTAACACTAATCTACGGTTAAACGTCGTTGTCGACCTCTTCGACTCCATGCATACAACAGGGATTCGGTAACGTCGATAACTATGTTTAAGCGGAGATTAGTGTTAACCAAACATTGAGTAACTGGCCCTTAGTATAGCTGCATTTTTCCTGTAGAATGCTTATTTCAGAAAAAGTTGTATTCATTATACATGCACATGTTTCGTTTAACAGCATCGCGGGATCAATAAAATGATTTAATCCTTCCATTTCAAGAAGGTCTAAAGACTGTAAGGTTTCAAAAAACACAGTTTTAAATATCAGAGTGGTCTAATAGTTGAATACATATGCATCCCCCTTTTACAAACACATTTATATATACTTTATTCTAAACACCTCCCATACATATGTCTGCATACCAAATTTCAGGTTCATGTGACCAATGGTTCCCAATTTATGGCTGGTTAAAAATTCCACGCCTATGGGATCTGACACGCCCCCTTTTATAGACCCATATATCTTACTATAAACACCTACCAAAGATATGTCTGCATACCAAATTTCAATTTCATGTGACTTATGATTTTAAAGTTATAGCTGATAAAAAACTTCCACGCCTATGTGATGTGCCACGCCTCCTTTTAAAAACTCACTTATATATATCATTTTATAAGCGCCTACCATATCTATACCTGCATATCAAATTTCAAACTCGTGGGGCTTATGGTTCCGAAGTTATAGCTGATAAAAAAAACCACGCTTACGGGATGTGCCACGGCCCCTTTTATAAACTCATTCATATACACCTTACTATAAGCACCTACCGTAGCTGAATCTGCGTACCAAATTTCAAATTCATGGAGATTATGGTTCCGAAGTTATAGCTGATAAATATTCCACGCCTATGGGATGTGCCACGCCCTCTTTTACAAACTCATTTATATATACCTTATTATAAGCGCCCGCCATAGATATGTCTGCATCCCAAATTCAAAGTGCATGTGACTTATGATTTCGAAGTTATAGCTGATAAAAAATTCCATGCCTACGGGAGGTGCCATGCCCCCTGTCGAATCCCGATTTTTTCTCCCTGTCATAGACCCGGGTGTCATGGCAATAATCTGTCTGTTATTTCGTTCGATTATGTCCGTCCGTTTAGGCTGCAATCTGGCACATACATACATACTTCCACAAATATATAGCAGATATCTATCCTTCTCTTAGCGTAAAATAATTTTTGGGGATATCTCGGCCACAGGACCACCTATCGTGTAATTGTTTAGTCCAAGTATTCCTTTTCAATCGACTAACTTATGTTCAAAATATGAGCCAAATCGGCAAGTAAATGCAATTTTTAAAAATATCCTGACCCCAGCGCCTCCTAGCGAGTAAATTTTTGGTAGAAATATTTCTTTTCATGGTACTGATATATGTTCCAAATATGAACCAAGTTAAGTAGTTAAGTTATTGACATTCAATATACGGAAAACTCTATGAAATTGTGAAATCGTGACGTCCCAGCATTCTTCATTTTTCGGCAACAACAACAAAAAGTCTCAAATTTTTTTTAATTGAAAAACCTTCCACACAGTAGGTCCAGTACAGAATTGAAATCGGTTCATCCGTTTGGTCAGGCATCGCGGTCATACATATGCATATGTATGTATATGTATATGTATGTACATTTACGTATTTGTAGAAAAAATCATATGTCATCATGTACTTCTTTTTTATATCATACATGCAAAATCTTGCCTAAATCCGTTCAGTAGCGTGGTTAAAATATCTCGCCTTTCCTTTATACTATATATAGAAGATAGTAATTTTAAATAGGAGGCAACCCTACTCAAAAAACTTTTGTACATACGAGGGCCATGCAATTTCATTTGGCATCTCATGTTTTTATCCAACGTGAGGGTGGCAACCCTACTCAGCAAAATAATACATTATTACACATCCAGAGGCTAAGTATTTTCATTTGACAGTGACGGTGCAGAACTGACGCCTACGCTTATTAGAATTGGATATAGTAATTTTCTTAACAGGAGGCAACCCTATTAAAATTCTAAATTAAAAAGGTCACTCTCCTATCAATACAGAATATATTAGAGAAAATCACGTCAGAATCCGTTCAGTAGTTTTCGAGATTACCGCTTACAAAGAATCTCGACTTTCCTTTAAACTATATATAGATGTATATACATACATATATTCAAATTAGCGAGGGAGATAAGAGGAAAGAAATACGCGAAGAAACTAAACAAAAACATCGTAGTAAGAGTATTTTATTTGAACTTTGTGCTTCAAATATTTTTGACTGAACACTTAAGAGCAATTTAGTGGGTGTATGTACATACATACATATGTAGATACTAAAGTACGTGTACATATGTTCGTGAACTTAATGAAATATAAACATCAAAGTAGGCTCAGCTGATTTATAAATTCTGTATCTCACTGAAATCCCAACAAACGTAGTCTATGTACATACATGCTCAGATATGCAAACCAAAAAAAGCATCAGCTCCTTAAGCTTTTTTGAAAACAGCCTTCACGTATTATATGTTAGTTATTAATTTTTAAATAGGTGGCAGCCCCATTAAAAAAATAAAAGCTTATCCGGAGACCATATTCTTTCACTTGTTATCTCATTTTTTAGTCCAATGAACTTTGAAAATCTTATTATTTTTAGAAAGGTGGCAACCTAATAATCAATTTTTTGTTCAGCAAATTTCTTAGCTGGATCCTAAGCAAGGTTCGTACCGAGTTTAGTAAGGATTGGTGAAGCGGCTACTAAGATACAGTATTTCATCATAAGTGGGAGGGGTCATGCCTCTTTTCCAAAAATTTCATAATAATATTATTTCATACCAAAATTCTACTTCACATACTAATTTTCAACTATTTGGATCAATTATTTACTGAAATATCATAGCTTTTGCATATTTCGAAAATACCGTTATACAAATTTCGTTAAAATATCTAAATTTTTGCTCGAGTAGTCGTGTACACGGACGGACGAACGTACGGACAGATAGACATGGCTTAATCGACTTCTCTTTTCATTCTGATCATTTATGTATACATTTGTCTATATCTATCTGTTTGTATATTCCCCCCCAACAAAGCTTTACGCTTGCTGAACCTAGTTACATTTTAATTTCAGTACCCAAACCCATATTATTGGTTGGAGATCTAAATTCGTGGTCCCCATTATGGGGCTCCCCTTTGACCAACCAAAGGGGCTTGGTCTTGGAAAACTTAGTTTTTACAGAGAATCTAACTGTCTTGAACGATAGTTCCCCAACCCATTTTTCGACACATAATTCCTTAACGCATGTCGACCTCTCTATTTGTTCTACCAGTATCGCTGCAAGAGTCAATAGCCGAACTCTCGATAGCTTTCACGGTAGCGACCATTACCCAATAATCACTGAACTAGCCACGCCGTCTTTTGAAAAGCATTTTCCCAAACCAAAGTTTTTGACAGGAAAAGCAGACTGGTCCAAATTTACTCAATATACGATTTTTTTCTCTGATGAATTCCTTGTATTTCAAAACATTAATAAAGAGGCTCCCAATATCACCAAAGTAATACGGTCAGCGGCACATATTTCTATTCCACAAACTACCTACAAACCTTACAAAAATTAGTTCAATACTGGTCAAATGAACTAGATAACCTAAGAAATTTAAAACAGCATAACTGGAGAGTATACAAAAGAACTAGAACTGTGGCTTATCTGATTTTATACAAGAAAGCAAATGCTGCTTTTCGTAAAAAATCTAAGGAAGCAAAGCGAATGAGCTTCGAAAAACTTACCGCAGAAATAAATCCCTGTTCTAACCCTAAAAAGATTTGGTCGGACATTAAAATGCTCACAGGTTCATATACTCAAAACCGAATTAATTTAATCAATAGCCCAACTGGTCCAGTATCTGACCCCGTGTCGATAGCCGAACATTTCGCCTCCACTTGGTTAATGTATTCTAGCGACTCTAACTTTAGTTCTCCCTTTATTACAAAGAAAAATGAAACACTAAGCCGCAGTTATAATCAGCCAAACTCCCCAGCGAGTATAATAGAATCGGAGATCACTTATTCGGAATACGAAAGTACTATTTCTTCACTGACAGGGAAAACTCCCGGCACAGATAGAATTTCCTACGATATGCTTAAAAACCTACCTTCACAGCTTAAATTACGGTTGATTAATTTGTACAATAAAATATTAACCACTGGAATTTATCCTCAAAACTGGAAAATTGCAACAGTTGCTCCTATTCCAAAGTCTACCAACCTATCCTCAGAAGCTGTAGATTATAGACCGATTTCACTTATTTGCTGTATGAGTAAGTTACTCGAAAAAATTATGTCAAAACGAATTATGTGGTACATTTCCAAAAATCTTTTAATAAGTCCACATCAGGTTGCCTTCAAGGAAGGGCAAGGAACTTCCGACGCTCTTCTACTTTTTGAAAGTTTCGCCTCATGTGGTTTGTCGTGCCGCAACCATATATCTACGCTCAGTCTGGATTTCGAGAAGGCATTCGATCGTGTCGGAACTCATATAGTCTTACGGCAATTAGAAAAATGGAAATTCGGTAATAAAATTTATCATTTTATAAAGTGGTTTCTCCCCAATCGGAAATTTAAAGTAAAAGTAAACAATGCATTTTCTAATTTATATAACCAACAGAATGGGATCCCACAAGGATCTCCCCTTTCAGTGATACTATTTTCTATTGCCTTCGATGAAATTAGCCATATAATCTCCAAATACAAAAACATTTCGCACATTATCTATGCAGATGACGTTTTACTTTTTCGAAAATAAGAACACTGTTAAAAATAAATTTGTATGCATACTAACCGATATTTCTAACTGGTCAGTTTTCTCAGGAGCAAATCTATCGCATAATAAGTACAAATATTTTCATATATGTCGTAAACATAAATGTAGTAATTTAAACCTAGTTCACGATAATATCAACATTGTAAACGTTCCTAGCTTACGTTTTCTTGGAATAATTTTCGACAAACGTCTCACATTTAAGGAACATTGCATATGGTTAAGAAAAAGCCTAGCTGCCAGGTTGAATATTGTTAAGTATTTATCTTCTAAACATTGTCTGATCCACCCAAATACTTTGATTAACGTTACTAAGGCCTTAATTCTGCCGAAAATTGACTACGGTTTACCAATATATGGATACTGCGCAAAGAGTAATTTAAAGCTGATTTTAGCTCCATATCACGCGGCCGTTCGTAGGAGTATTCGGGCCTTTCCAACATCTCCGATTCGATGTATCTTGGAGGAGGCCGGAATGCCAACCATACAGGAGAGGATAGAACATAACACCATGAGGCTTATCCCAAAGATGTATTTATGCAGAAATAGCATTTTGCACGACAGTACCACAAAACTGATGACCGCTGATAAAGTACAAGTCGTAAACCAACGATATTTAGAGTGCTGGAATATGCTAAAAGTTTGGGAATAATCTCGCAACCGTCTATCCTGTCTCCCATCAGTTCACCACCTTGGCACTTAAGCTGCGCTTCATTTCTTCTCGAACTATCAAATTACGCCAAGTCAACTACAAGCCCAATAGAATACCAGAGCCTTTTTGAAGAATACATGGCACCTTTTCGGAATGTATGGAAAATGTACTACACCGATGGCTCCAAGTCAAAGAACCGGACGTCATTCGCTGTAGTTCAAGCCGATGGGAAAACAGTAATTGCAGGACACCTGCCAAACTACTGTTCAGTGTATACCTCGGAAGCGATAGCATTATATAACGCAATATTATCAGCCTTAGAATCTAACGATAAGACGATAATCTGCACAGACAGCATGTCCACTATATCCGGCATTATGAATATCGCCAACAAGTCACCTCTAACTTCTGAAATACGTAGCAGGCTAATAGAAAACTGCAACAAAATCGAAATTATGTGGATTCCCGGTCACGCCGGCATTAAAGGCAACGAGCTAGCTGATCAGAAAGCAAAATCTGTTGCAATCGAACCATTACTTACCTTCAACTATATGGTGAGAAAAGATGTTTTCTTACTCATAAACAACCGCGTTAAAGACCAGAGAGCAGCTTTATGGAGTAGTGTGCAACACTACTAATCGAATTTCAATATAACTGGCACTAAATCACACTTTCCGTCTACTTGTCGGACGAACGACATTATTGCCTTCACTCGACTTCGGATTGGTCACACCATTGCCACGTACTCGTATCTGCTAAATGGTTCAAATGTACCACCCTGCGTTTACTGCACCTCTCCTTCGCTTACAGTTAAACACCTTCTTGATGAATGCACAAACTTTAGTGCGACTAGAAACATAATGTTTGGGGACCAACTCATTTCGGAAATGCTCAAGGACTCTTCCCAGGAAAACATCTTCAAAGTTGCGGAGTTTCTATTCAAAACAGGCCTTAGAAAGTTAATCTAATAGTTTAATTTAAGTCATCTTTAGTTTTATATTTTTTTTTTTTCTTTTTTGCTAACATCCATTCGTTTTTAATTGATGTAATGATAGTAATAATTCATATCTTTCCTACACTTGACTGTCTAATATCTTCGTATTCTTAGGCAATATAATTTTATTAGAGCAGTGAGCCGCAAGCCCTGGCAGCTAGTGCTCCTTTTTTTTTGTGAAATAATAATTGTATTATTATTTTTCATTTCATAAATAAATAAATAAAGGCATACACTCTCAAACGTACGCCACATATATGATCACTCCCAGTAAGAATAACGTGTTATCCCTGCAGGGAAAGCTACTAGTTGTGAACTAGAATTCTACCAGTTTGCGTTATAGCTACGGTGACCATCCGTTCTGTTTTTTGCAGGACCGTACTGTTATTTAAAGGTCTGTCCTGCGTAGTTTTTCAAAACAGAAAACCCCCAAAATGTACTGATTTTTTTCAAGTGTCCTGCCTTTTTCCCCGCATTTTCTTCGATATTTTAAAATTAGCTTTTCCTTATCGAAATAAAAGCAGTGTCGATAACTAATTGATAACTACATAAGGGTAAGCTGGTTTTGAAGGTTCAACTAGTCAATGCGTTCTAAATATTGTACGGTTATGGTCAATGGATGACGAGAAATTTAAGACCAGCATCAAATATATCGATAACACTGTTCTACAAATTTTGTGGTAACCGCTTAAGAAAAAAAATATTTTCCAAGCCAATTTTCCTTTCAAACACGTGTTTGAAAAACGTGCTTTTGGTACATTTCGAACGTATTCGTCAATATCTCATGAAAAAATTATCCAATCAACATAAGCGACCTACAGTCCTCTTACAAAAATATATTACTTTGCCGATTTCAAAGAAAATTATTAGTGTTACAAGCGACCAAAATCGAAAAATTGACATTTCAATCATATTCTTTTTACAGTAAATGAAAATCTGATGAGAAATGTAGATGTTACGGAACACAATCTCCACAAAAAATATATATTTTTGCAAAGAGCCCATCAATACCTTTCGAACTGTTGGTCGCTATTCCGCTGCAAACCACAACCACATGATCAAGTGAATTGCAGCGGAATAGCTGCGCTTGATTGTGTTGGCATAACAAAAATGAAAATAGTGGAAAAAAGCTAACGATAATTTACAAGGCGTACTTAGCACGGTGCATAGGCAACTAGCTGAGTCAGTGGGATCGTCGGTTCGAATCCTACTGAAAAAAGTCTGATGAGGAAATGGGGTGATTTCCGAAATAGCTATCACTTCTACCATTTTTTCAAATTATTGTTGCTTTTCCACAATAAATTTTCATTTAAAAAATGGCCTCGAGCTCAATATCTTTGAAAATTAAAAAAAAAGAAACATAGGGACGACACATGATTCAATAATAGAAAGGTTTTGTAATAAAACAGTCTTCTCGCTCCCATACATAAAATCGGCTCCTTTACTTGTGCAGAATGTTGCTTACTCTATAGTTTCTAGTGATATTAGTAGTAAAACGAAAAATTCTTCTTACTAAATATTCGTTGGTATCACCTCCGTTTGCGTAATTTTATAGAACAAGTGTAGAATAGCGACAGTTTAGCTATAAAATAACCAAAAATGCCGATTGATAAAACTTTTTACGCTGATTTCAACGATACCAAAAAAATAAAGAACATATAAGAGGTTTATTTGTATTTTTTATTATCACTAAATTGTTGAAACCCAAAAGTAGATCATGATAAAGTATGCAGTATCGAATTAAAGATAATAACTTGTACTTTCTAAATAATATAAATTTCTTTACCATAAATTATGCAGTTTTTTCACAAAAATGTTATTTCATGAAAAAATAAAATTTGTTCGTTCTTTAGTGGTTTTGGTTTAAAAATATAAAAGGCTATAAATTATGTACATCAGCTGAAGAACAAATTAATTATCTTTATGGTGACGTCATTAGTTTTTTAATCGGTTATATAGTTCATAAGTTATTAATATTTAAAATAACTTACAACTGAACTTTAACTTTCTAGAACGTCTAATTTTTTACTTGCGCCAAATAATTTTGGCATGGTTGAAATGAGCATAAAAGGTTCTATTTATCTGCATTTTTCGTTTTTGCATAGCTGAACGGTCGGTATTCTAGATTTGTTCCAGGAAATGACGAATAACTTAAATCAAAAATGCATATTTTTATGTATTGTTCAGTATTTCCATTAAAACACCAAATATATTGCAAATTCGCATATAATTAATAATACACATTTTACTTCTAATCAGTGTTGGCAAAATATTAATCTGATTAACGATTAAAAATTAACGATTAAAATGTTAATCGCGGTTAACGATTAAAATTAATTAATCGTAATCATCTGTATTATTAAGGATTAAATTTTTTTAATCGTTAATCGTCGGTTGTGATTACGATTAATTAATTTTAATCATCAATCGGTAATCCGATTAAAAAACAATCTTATTCAGTGGTCTAGTTTGTCTGCAATTTAAATTTAAACACCATATACGGTTACTCTTTTCTGTTTGACGCTTATGAAAAATACATAATACTTATATAAACAAATAATAATTATAATTTGTATAACATAAACTGGGAAGTTCTGCTGGTAATAGATCACAATCAAAATGCACACCAAATTGCTTAGATTTATGAGGGAAACCGACTTAGCCATACCCGATTAACTTACCTGGTTGCAAAAGACAATTCCAGCATAAATTAATTAATCACCAAACCTACTTGATCAAATTAAGGGTTAATGATTAAAAATTAATTTTTTTAATCACGGTTGCGATTAACTATTTAATCAGATTAAATTAAATCATGATTAACTGTAATTCGATTGAATTTAATCAAATTAACTAATTGATTAAAAAACCAATCGATTAGTGCCAACACTGCTTCTAATTGTATACTTTGCGCAATTTTTGTAGTACCATTCTACTACCGTTTTCGCAAAAGACGATCACATTCTTCCCCTTTCTCCTACTTCCAAAATACAAATCTAGATAAAGGAGTGTCAAATTTTAGCTGTCACAAATTACACAACCTTGTTATATTGAATCATGGGGGCGACATTTTTTTTTGTTGACGGTGCTGCGCTTTTTTTCCATATAAAAATTTTGTCAAGCATACTTTGTATGGTAGAGAATCAAAAAAGGGCGCGCTATTCAAATGACGAGGAATGTATATATGCAAGAATGATAGAATACAAGATTGCGCCGATCAGAGAGGATTTTTGAGAATAACTTTTGTGTGACGTCACACTGGTGCAATTGCGAGAGAGAAATGCCAAAACGTGAGCAAGAATGGAAGAAGAAGAAAAAATGTTGCAAGGAAAACGTAAACATGTTGCACCAGTGTGACGTCATGCAAACAACGATTCTGTCAAATTCGTTAAGAGAAGAATAGCGGTCCGAGATCGGCGCAACCTTTGTATTCTCTCAATCGTGGTATATATGTAGTATATTTTTGTTATTTTTATACTACGCAATTATATGTAGGTAAATTTTTTGAAAAATTGTCCTGCATTTTCAAAATATATTTATGGTCACCGTAGTTATAGCCCAACTAGTTCACGTTCTACCCTTTTTCAATGTTAGCGACTGGTATTTTTAAAATTGCGATGTCCTACGAGATGTCAATTGTCAGGCTATGCATCAGCATCTACTAGTAGAAATACTAGTAGCATCATACCAGTTGATGAGTTAGTCTGCCAATTCATCCCTTATGAAAAGCATTAGTATGCCTTTTTGCTCGCGGCGCTCCAACAGTCGCAATGGCCGACAGAGCAAAGCACTCACGTGGTATGCCTGAGGTACCAGGTTCAAGCCCTGGAGCAGGGAAAATTTTTTTAATTTTTTTTTTATAATATTTCTTTTATTTATATTTATATTTCGACCCTATTAAGCTGGCATTTCAGGGTACTATTTTTTATATATATAAGGAAAATTTTAAAGTTAGGGGGGGCTCGAGCACCCCCCCCCTGCCCCTACCTGGCTACGCCCATGCATATGGATATCGCTAATATGCAAATGTGTTGGTTTTTATTGATGATTGAAGTGTATTGGAGAATGCGTTAGGGTCTGATTATGCATACTTCGCACACTTTCGCACAACCATTTGTACCAGTGCACTAAAAATTTAATTTAAGAAAATGTGAAGCAAAATCTAAACTCCACAGATCGCTAAGTTCTGCTAATTTCTGGGCGATGGAATACATACAAAATAAATACAAAGTACATACGAAATTACAGTTTGAAGTTTATGCGAAGTTATGCGAAGTATGCGTAATTAGACCATTAGGTCGTTCTTGCTGGGCTATCACAAGTAAACGCGAGCTGAAAGTGTGATTGGGCCTGAGCACACTAGCCTGTTCAGTCGGACCCCTGCAAAAAATGGGACTAATCCGGGATGACTCCGGGAGCAATCGCAAAGGAGCATGCGACTAATATCACTTTTGATCTCTTTATATGGAATGAACTGATCGCTTTTGTTCGAGCATGTCCTAAGAAGAGACTAATTGTTCACCTTTATACCCGAACGGGTATAAAAAGCGACTAGTCATTTTTAAAAAATAAAAATAAAAATTTGCGCCAGCTGAGATTCGAAGCGGGGTGCTCAGTTTTGTTAGGCGAATACTTTCCCTGCGTGCCAACGCCGCACATGAAATTGCATTGACTAAGTGCGTACATATCATTAAATCGTTAATAGTACCCGTTAGATTTGAGTTGGGGACTAATTGATCTCCAATTATACCCACAAGAGATGAGTCTAGTTGCGACTAATTAATGCCCTATTGTACCCGATTGAGAGTAATCTCGGAATACTCTCTTTAGAGATTAGTCGCACAATTTTTTGCGGGGACTGAGCAGTCCACCACTCGAACGCACAGTGGACTGGGCAGTCGGCCATAAACAGGTTTCAGTTTTGTATACATGAACTACGCATGATTGTGTTAGTGCATGTGGTACCCTGTGGGGAAAATCTCTAGTTCTGAACTGGGGCGCTTCTAGTACATTTAGACCCAGTACTGGTTCGCGAATTTAACATGGCGATGTCCTAGGAAGTGTCAATTTCCCCCCGCTGCATCCCTTTTTCGACAGTTCCGAACTAGTTCTAAATTCTATAGTTCCGAACCAGTTCTAAAATCGACAGACGAAAGAAAAAAGTATCATGATTTCTCAAACTTTTCGGTTGTTCCGTGTGCGATTTTACATTATTTTCAAAGAAACGTTTTTTCAATTTGAAATTAAATTTGTTTGAATGATTGTAAGAAATGTACGTTTACATACCTTGTTGTAGCTGACTTTGCAGAGGTGCTCGCTGTTATTGGTTAGATTCCAGACGGCCCCAAGATGTTAATATGTTAACACAAAGCTTTGTTTTGTATTACCAAACTATGAAATAGCATCTGCGAAGCACAGAATAGAAGCGTATTTGAACGAAAAAGCCGCCGAACACATATCTATGCAAAGTAAACAAGCCCCCCGCTGCATCCCTTATTCGATAGTTCCGAAATAGTTCTAAATTCGACAAATAGGATCTAGTTGGTTCTGCATCCCTTTTTCTATAGTTCCGAACCATTTCTAAATTCGTCACTTTAGATATAGATTTGTAGTGAAAAAGCGTAAAAGCACATTTAGCGCATTTAGCTCTAAATGCTGCTCTAAATGTACATTTTCCATACAAAATTCTTCACCTAAATCCAACTAAATGCAACTCCATTTTTGCATTAAGAATCTAAATGTTAAAACCAATCGAACATGGTTTAATGAGAACAAGAGGCAAAATTGCTTTTTCGAGTATACAGTGGCTAGCTGCGTTTCAGTGATCGCCGATCGAGATTTCATTTATTATTTTACATTACTTAGATAGAGAAAAGTTATGCAAATTCAACATCGATGTGATGCTGATAGAAATCTGGATCAATTTGTGATCAACTCTGTTTGTTTTGTTTGTGTTAAGTGAGGAAGTTTTAATTGATACCACCGACAAATGAATATATACACAAACAAATTTTCGGTTATGGTTAAAACAATCCAAGTTTTTGTATTGAATTTTTGGTTTAAATTTATTTTTTTCCTTTTCAGTAGGGTAATAGATACGGATCTGAATAAGTGACTGGAACTCGGCTGTTTGTCAAAAACATACGATTTCGAACTCGCGTAAATGTACATTTGCTGAATGCGATAGCATGAAGGCTCTTCGAAAACATATGTTCGAAAGTGCTAAATATTGCATTTTAAATGCAGCAAAAACGCTGCATTAGTCGATCCAAGGTTCAAGAAAAATGCTTTGACTGATGAAGAAGACTTTCAGAGGGGAGATTCTGTAACCAGTTAGCGACAAGTTTCGAATCGATATCGTACTTGTTGACGTAAAATTATTTCATATCTTATGTCAACAAAACCGATACCGATTCGAAAATTGTCGCTAACTGGTTACAGAATCTGCCCCCACAAAAATGATATCGTCCAATTCAACTGGAACAAAAATGCTTCAAACAAGTAAGAGTTTCTCTGTGTTATGGCCTCAAACCGACATCTTTCATTTGAATCAGTATTAAAATCTCTATTGGCTCCTTCATTCGGGTTTTGATAAGCGAGTCTCCCCTGAACCGTTCTTCCATATTTTTGGCCTATGTGTGCTTTTATTCCAAACCTAAATGTTTCGGTACCGAGTACCGAGACCATTGGTTCTTTTTAAATCGGTACCGAATATCGATCAATAGTTAAAAGTATTAACTCAGCACATCACTAATGCTGTCAACTCGACTGTGACGTCAGCAAGACAGCTGATTCTGTCAAATTCACTGAGAGCCGATTGGCGGTATTGCCATCGGCGCCACCTTCTCTATTCTCTCCATCGTGAGTCCACCGTCAATCCGCGATTTTCGCGGACTGAAATGAGCGAGGTAAACTCGAACTCTCTTCCCCCTCTTATCCACACAAAACCGGTTTTAGGCGGAGGCCCATTGTGTTAGTGTGCCAATTACGTTTGAATGATTTTGCGTTCTCTTTGTTACGCTCTCGCTTGTAATGCTTACGCTCTTTAAGCAGGCGCTCACTCTCTGTCCATGCTTGTATATAGGGTTGCCACTTTAGTAAATTATTACCAATATTGGTAGAAACGATTTGGGTGGGTAAAAAGGTAAATTTTTGTTAATTTTGGTAGATTTTTGTTAAAGTATTTTGTTTGAAAGACAAATAAAACTTTTGGTTCGCTTTATTTCTCGGAGTTATCTTTATATTATAAATTTCTTTCCACATTGTTTTTTATACTAAATTCCATCGACTATAAATCTGCATACCGAAAAATTCAGATCAAAGAACTCTAAATTTAGACGAAAAGTTTAGAAATTTTTTTCTAAATGTTGTATAGCTTGAATCCTTGAATTTTATGGGTTTGATTAAATCGCAAAAAATATTGTTATACAAACAAAAATAGCAAAAGAAAATTACTTGAACAACATTGTGAATATAAAAAAATCACCAAGGATTTTTTGAGTCACTGTATTTGTCTATAATAAATTCAGTTGAAGTTTTTTTCAAATGATGAAGTTTCGTTGTTTCCTTTGTTTCATAAATTTTATTTTTGGTTTAAGGAAACCGAGAAGATGTCATTAATATGATCTCAAATGCCATATCAATAGTTAAATAAAAATTGCCTTAATAAAAACTCTTAATTTATATTGAAATAGAACACAGCTATAGTTTTAATTAAAATAGCTAAAAAGGTTATTGGTAGATATTTTCCAGATTTGGTAAATTTTTTTCAAGTGGATGGTAAATATTTTTTTAGCCCTTGTATATGAGCAAATTTGACATCGATATAACTGTTGCCAACTTTGTGCCTTTCGCAATAAATTAAGTTCGTTTAGGGAATTAAAACGCTTTGGTGCCCTTTTCAAGGTCATTTTATAATAAAAACGGGATTCTGTGTTGACATTGTATTTATTTTGTTCATTCATTTATTCATTCCAAACGTACTTTATCCGTTGACTTACACATATGTTAGTGTTTCGCCGAGCTTCTCTGGATAATATGCTCCCAGATAATCACGGAACTCATAGAATATTCTGCTACTTTGCTCGGTGTGCGCATTTGTACAAAAGTAAGCAATTGCATGAAAATAAGGCCGCTAGAGAAAGCAAGTAAAGTTTTGCAAATTGTTTTACGAATAGAAAAACATTTTGCTAATTAGATTAATTAACTGCGCATAGTTGGAAATATTTACAAGTGAGATTGCGTGATTACTTAAAATATTTGAACATACAGCCTTATATGCAAAAATACCATTAAACACGGCACACAAATTTGGTATCTTTTTTGGGAAAATTTCGCTATTTTCTGTGTTTTGGTGCTTTTTTAAATAAAAAACTTAGCAATACTGACCAATAGCTGACTTCATCGAGCAAGAATGATAGAATACAAGATTGCGCCAATGAGAGAGGATTTTTGAGCGTAATTTTTGCGTGATGTCATCTTGGTGCAATTGCGAGAGAGGAATGCCAAAACGCATAGAAAAATATGTAAACAATGCAGAAAAATTTGTTAATTTTAATATTACATGGCCCAATTTTGCAGGAATCAATAAATATACAAAGATTGATTAATTAGGAACACGTAGCAATAATTTTGGACATGTAGCCCTTTAGGTAAGTACGATTTTTAGCACATGAAAAATTTTATGTATTAACAGTGTTTGCAATTTCATATAGACCAAAAAGAAGGTGTGCAGCAAAGTGAACTTTTGGACTCGTCATTGTGGACGGTAACTCCACAGCTGTTGACTCCACAGCTCTATATAACTTTATATAAATGCAAATTGTTACCTACAGTGGCAACGGCAGTCTCACTCTGCTCAAGTAACTTGCTGACAATTGTTTTCCCTGTGCTGAGCTCTTTCCGCACGCTGGGAATCCCCCAGATTTTCTTCGTAAATGGTAGGCACCGCACCAGGTTTTGCAAAACTTAAGGCGTTTACAAAAACAATATTAAATGCAATTAATATGAAAATACACAATATGTTACCCATTTCGAACTGTGTATTATTTTCATTATCTTCACTGGTAAAGTGCTTCATGCACATACCTCGATTTGGTGTTTAATGCTCTCCTCGCCGGCAGAACTGCTTCCGCTTTTTCGACAGGTTTGCGTCCGTAGGAAACGAGAAAAAAACTTATATCGCACGCTTTCCTTTTGTTTTCACTATTACACTTTGCCACTGCACACTTCATGTTGCTTTGTAATGTCTTAATAATTGTTTAAAACCACGCAGAAATATTAACGCACAAATATTATAATTGTTATTTGGTTTTTTCGTATGCTCACAATCAACAATTGCGCCAAGATGACGTCACGCACACAGCTGATTCTGTCAAAATCACAAAGAGCGGATTAGCGGTACCGCGATTGGCGCCTTCTCTATTTCTCTCAATCGTGTTCATCGAGCCCTCTTTGCCGGGTTCGAACTCCCAAATGGGAATAAAAATCAGTTCTCGTAGTAGATGTGCATTTCTTATCTTTATAACAAACAATTCATTTCTCCTCGTATCGCTGTATTGTGGGACTAAATAAGGGGTTAAAGCTGCCTTTCAAGGGTCGATTTCTCTAGACTGGAAAATCGACAAAGCACTTACATTTTACGGTTGAGATGTCATTTACACGGGTCCATTTTGGTTGAACGACAAAAATCTACTAGAAAATCGACCCGCGTAAAGGCGGCTTAATCCAGCGAGCAATTATCATTAAAGTTAAAATGCCTTGGTTAAAATTAATAAAAAGTTATTTCATTCTTTCTTTACCGGGACAATTGTTACACCGGTGGGCAGCGACGCAATTACATAACTTTACACAGAGCAATCTTTTCGATCGGCTTCAAATCGGGCGATTGTGAGGGCCTATTCACGAATTCAAGTTTATTTGCAAAGGTGCTGTAGCTCACCAATGTAACAATCATGTCGATAAAAAGATAAAATACAACTTTTAATATGCTATTAAAAACGGCACCTCCTTTCTATTTGAAAAGTAAATTTGTTGATGCAACAAAACGGAGCAGATTTTTAGTTGAGCGGAGTAGAGGAGTAGCTTTCAAATTATTTCGACAAAACGGAACAAATTTACTCCTATCGGAGAAGAGTCCGAACGATGGCTTATTGTGTATATGAGTAAAATTTACGCTCTTTGTTTGGTGCACAAAGTCAGTACTATCCAGTAAGACTCGTTTCCCCCTTCATGTTTGCCCATGACTTTCCCCTGACCAAGCCCGCGAAATGGGCTCGCTTGCCCGTACGGGCAAAAAAGCCCATACGGACATAAGTGCCCATGTCTGGTATAAAGGAAAGTCGAGATTCTTTGTACGCGGTAATATAAAAAACTACTAAGGGATTTTGAAGAGATTTTCTATAATATACTCTGTATCGACAGGAGAGGGATCTTTTTTTTACTTAGAATTTTAAAAGGGTTGCCGCCTGTGTAGAAAAAGATCCGCACAGTTCGTTGGATTACAAAACATGAGGTGTCAAATGGAAGCGATTGATGTCTAGAAAAGTACTAATAAATTTTTTTAATAGGGTTGCCACCTGTAAATAAAATTACTATATTCAATCATTATAAGCGGAGGCCTCAGTTCTGTGCCGTCACTGTCAAACGAAAAAACTTAGCCTCAACATGCGAAATAATGTATTATTTTTTTTGAGTAGGGTCGCCACCTATTAAAAAGTTAAAAGATTTTCGCCGTTTGTTGGATTACAAAATGAGATACCAAATGAAAGTGCATGGCCTTCGCATGAACAACAACTTTATTATTTTTTTAGTAGGGCTGCCACCTATTTAAACTTACCATTTTCTATACTTAGTATAAAGGAAAGTTGGGATATTTTGACCACGCCACGTAATTTTTGAGTACGGTTGCCACCTATTTAAAAATTACTATTTCATTCGAACTTGGTATGAATACAAAAAGTGAGATGTGAAGTGAAACCGCTTGGCCTCCAGATGTTCATTAATCTATTATTGTTCGAGTAGGATTGCCACCTTTCTAAAAATAATATGATTTTCAAAGTTCATTTTACTAAAAAATTAGGTATCAAGTGAAAGAATATGGTCTCCGGATAAGCTTTTATTTTTTTTAATGGGGCTGCACCCTATTTAAAAATTAGTACCTAACATATAATACGTGAAGACGCTCTTTCTTCAAAATAGTTTTTATTTTGTTAGGTGCTGTATTCAAAAAAGCGTAAGGAGCTGATGCTTTTTTGTTTGCATATGTGAGCATGTATGTACATAGGCTACATTTGTTGGGATTTCAGTGAGAGACAGAATTTATAAATCAGCTGAGCCTACTTTGATGTTTATATTTCATTAAGTTCACGAACATATGTACACGTACTTTAGTATCTACATATGTATGTATGTACATACACCCACTATAATTGCTCTTAAGTGTTCAGTCAAAAATATTTAAAGCACAAAGTTCAAATAAAATACTCTTACTACGATGTTTTTGTTTAGTTTCTTCGCGTATTTCTTTCCTCTTATCTCCCTCGCTAATTTGAATATACATATGTATGTATATACATCTATATATAGTTTAAAGGAAAGTCGAGATTCTTTGTAAGCGGTAATCTCGAAAACTACTGAACGGATTCTGACGTGATTTTCTCTAATATATTCTGTATTGATAGGAGAGTGACCTTTTTAATTTAGAATTTTAACAGGGTTGCCACCTGTTATTACTATATTCAATTCTAATAAGCGTAGGCGTCAGTTCTGCACCGTCACTGTCAAATTAAAATACTTAGCCTCTGGATGTGTAATAATGTATTATTTTGCTGAGTAGGGTTGCCACCTTCACCGTCCGTTGGATAAAAAAATGAGATGCCAAATGAAATTGCATGGCCCTCGTATGTACAAAAGTTTTTTGAGTAGGGATGCCTCCTATTTAAAATTACTATCTTCTATATATAATATAAAGGAAAGGCGAGATATTTCAACCACGCTACTGAACGGATTTAGGCAAGATTTTGTATGTATGTATGTATATAATAAACGAAGTACATGATGACATATCGAGCCCTAAACGCCAAAATAACGTAAGCGACATTTTTTTTTATTTTCTTTTTGATGCAGAAATGTATCTCGATGCTCTAGTAATATTTTTGCATCAAAAACAAAATTTTTAAAAAAATTTCGCTTATGTTATTTTGGCGGCTAAGGCTCGATATGATTTTTTTCTCCAAATACGTAAATGTACATACATATGCATGCATTCAGCGCGTGGCGAAGCTTCGCGCCTCCGTGACCGGCTAGTACTGTATATAAATGAGTTTGTAAAAAGGGACATGACACCTCCCATAGGCGTGGAACTTTTTATTCTATTATTCTTATTCTATTATTATTATTATTATTCTATGCTATTATTCTTATTCTATCATTCTTGATTCATTCCTAGTATGTATGTACATTGGGGTGGTTCAAGATAAGTAAAGTCGAAAAAATATACCCGTATTTTTATACCCGAGCGCACTTGTGTACAGGGGTATTATAACTTTGTTCACATAACGGTTGCTTGTAACAAGCAAAACGAATCGAGAAGTATACATAAATGATCAGAATGAAAAGAGAAATCGATTAAGCGGTGACTGTCTGTCCGTCTGTGTACACGAGAACTCAAGTAAAAATTGAGATATCTTAACGAAACTTGGTACGTGTACTCCTTTTGGGCGTAGGACGGATGGTATTGAACGCCTACCTCCCATATAACGGTAGTTTTCAGAAATACGGAAACTGCGATATTTTAATAATGAAGATTATTCCCTAAAAATTTATATTTACAATAATTTTTATACAAAAAATAAGAATATTATACTTTTTTGGAAAATGGGCATAGCCCCGCCAACTTATGATTATATGTGTATATGTTGGTATCCGCTCCACCAATTTCTCCCAAACTTGGCACAGTTGTTGGCCTTAGTACAACACACCAAGTGGCTGAATAGTTTTAAAACCGGACAATAACCACGCCAACATCCCATATAACGATAATTTAGAGAAATTCGAAATCTTCGATAAATCGGTAAATACTAAAGCTAATTTATTCAAAATTTATGTTTGAAATAATTCTTTAGCAAAAAATACGTCTATGGTAAAATTTTGGAAAATGGGCGTGACACCGCCTACTTATGACCGCATATGTATATCTTGGTAACCGTTTGATCAATTTGTACCAAACTTGGTAGGATTATTGTACTTGGAACATAAAAGTAAAACGTTATTTAACGTTAAAATTATTGAAATCGGACTAAAATTACGCCCTACGTATTTAAATTCGGCTCCGCCTGAACTTGGACTTTTTTACTTGTTTTATTTTGAAATAAAAAAATATTTAGAGGTCACTCAAAGCATTCAAAGTTTTCCATATATTTTATATGAGAAAAAAACTACGTTTCATAGAAACAATACAGAATTTTTGAAAATATCCAATTCTCTATTTAACCATTTAAGCATAACAATTCCGACTTTACTTTTTCAAATGCTTTTTTGGACCACCCTAATGTACATATATCATCATCAAAAATGTTGTTTACATTGTAAGTAATTAAGGCTAAATGTGCTAATGTTAAACAGTTTACGAACTTCGCTTATCAAAAAAACAATTTTGATGCGATTATGAACAAATTAATTTACTTACCACCACCATTCTGTTGACATAAATACGGAAATCGCCATATATTTCCTAGCCCTACAGAATAACCAATAATACTGAGGAAGAACTGCATTTTTCCGGACCATGCCGCGCGATCGGGCTCTCCGCCCGGTATTTCTACCGAGCTCACCGAGTTGCGCTGGGAAGCGGTGAGAACAATTGTGACTCCATGAGTTCCATCGCCCCGTGCTCGTGTATTTAGTGGCGCCATCTCATGGCCATTGCGAGGGGCATCAATAATTTTCGTTGCAGCCATCAACGAAATAAAAGGAAATGTGCCAACAGTTCCTTAGTAATAGATCAGATCCTCAACGATTTTCAGGTAGTCAATATCCTAATAAAGATACAAGGAAAGTAAATGTTAAGCCCAGCAAATGTTCACACTGGCGACACTTCATGCAAAAGTTGGCCATAAATACATATCGGTAATTTCCAAACGAAGGGCTATTTTTTTGTCCCCCCTTTTTAAATTTGTTATGGTGGTAAAAACGAAATCTCGAAAACCGTATTACACGATCAAAATAATAAACCACCAACAAAGCTGTTTGTTTTTAATTGTAAGCTGTTTTGTTTCCTTTTGGAACGGTATTTCTTTAATTCCATATAAAAATATTTGTCCCCGCTCGGGTTATTTGATATTCAACATGAAATATAGGATTAAAGTAATTGACAATAAAATTAATTTTACCGGAAAACAAACCGTGGGGTGCTTCTTAGATTTTATAGTCCTCCTATTGACAATGTTTAATTTTACTAATATGAAAATGAAAATTTCAAAACAATTGATTGTCAGTTACTGTAATCCTATTTTAGTTTGGCTTTAAAAGTATAATTAAGTCAAAAAGAGAACTTTCGTAAAATCAATCTTTGAAAATAGTTAAAAAAACAGCATCAAAAATCTCATTATTACGATTTCGCTGAAAATTTATATATATATATTTTTTTAATATTTGTATGCCAATTTTTTAAGCTTAAACCGTTTTGTCATTTGAGGGAATTAAAAAAAATCTTTAATAAACTATTTTTATTTTGGAGGTATTTTCAAATCGATCCAGCTCACGTAAATCTTAATATATTTCCGAAATATTTTGATGGAAGTCTTAAAATATAACAGATTTTATAATTCCAATGAAAAAACAGTGCCGATTTTCTTTTGCATGGGGAGTCTAATGTACATACACATAGTGGTCCAGAAAATAAAAGAATTGCGATATTTTGACCGGTTTTGGCATTTGGCATTTGTCTTTGGTTTATTTAATGTTTATTATTTTTTTTTATAAAAGTCTAGCTGAAACCAAGAAAATTCAGATTTCACACTTTATACAAAAATTAAAAAATTTCGGCTTATTTTCACCAAAATTTCAAACTTTTTAATCAGAATTTTGGTGCATGTTTCAAGCTGCTATAAAATCCCGTTAATTATTTTTTTTCTGCTGGTAGTGTGTCGAAAATACTTTTGTATGGAAAAAACGTGAAACACCTTCAACCAAAAAAAATAATAATTTTTGTGAGCTGTCTGTAATGTTTTTTGATGTTGGCTGTTGTCTGTCGCTTCACCTGAACATATGAAAACAAATTCCAAAGAATCGGCAAATAATCGGCCGATAAATTCAATCTGTACTGCAAAAGGGTTAACCTATTTTTTGGCTCCACATTTTCGTCTTTACAACAGCGAATGTACATTATCCAGCAGTTAACGATACACAAATCTATGAAGTGGGAAAAAACTCTAACGGTCCACTTATTAGTACGCATAGCACTTCTGTAGTAAGCAACAAGCCTGTCGCACAGATCGATTCCACCCATGCAGGTATTGTAGTTTCGTACTATTGCTGGTTGGTTGACATCAATTTTTCTTGTTTCTACTTTACACCAGCAGTTGCATTTGTCTACAGGATTGCTTCCGACACAAGTAGATAGCATGGTAACTGCCTTTGAATCCGTCCATTTTAGGATAAACACTTTTCCATCATTTCTGACCCATTCATCAAATTCGCCTCGAGCTAAGTTTTTACCTATTTTGATCTTTTGCCGGACTGGTCCATATCGGTTGTTCATTACTGTATCAGTAAAAATATATCTTTGATCATATTATTTAAATAGTCTGCTAACTTCAGACTCGTAAAAAATCGATCCGTATACAAAACACATGTTTGACTTATGGTACGACATAAAAGCTTGACGATACCAGCTCCTAATCCCAGTTCGGCCATATTCCTTATATATATTCCATAACCATATTCTGCTTGCGCCAAAGTACTCGCGCTGCGTTAGAAAAATTGGCTTCATCATTGATATCTTCATCAGACTGCTCTTCTTCTTGTGAAGACCCTCCATACTCATCCAGAGGCAATGCGTACTCATTGTCATCTTTATTAGATAACTCACCATCGCTGTCCATAAGAAGTCTTTCAATTTCACTATCATCCATTTTTACACGCTTTGAAATTTGCACCGTAAATGTGTAAAATAATACTAATTGAAACCCCACGTGCACATACATATGTGTACCACTTCCCAGTGGGAATTAGGAGCACGTAATAATACCTTATTAGCAACTTACTCTTCACCTGGCAGTCATTACCATTTCCCTGCCGAACGTCCCTTACTTTTACAAAGGCATGGCCGCCTTATGTATGTAGGAATTTAGAATGTACATTTGGTATCAGATATACTTCTGAGCCGCTTTACAAAGTAAGTTACGTGTAATGCAGAGCAGTCGCTCGGAGTAGTTCGGTGCTTGGAAATAACTTCGGCTGCACGTTATTTTGCAACTGACAACGTAATATGTCGTCGCACTCCGACAGTCGGAGGTGTCCATTTTGCCCTTTACTAGTAGATGACATTGGCCATGATGACAATTTTGGTACTAAAAACTGAAAGAAAACATGGCTTACCTCGCAAGGTGCTTACCTATTTTCCCAGTGGGTTATAGAACTGTCGCCCCAACTGAACAGAAAATATTTATCAAATCTGTTTCCTTTTAGAATTTGAATTTCATCGATTTTGAAGAAGAAAAAAAAACTCAATAAAAAAATGCAATGCTTGGCCAACTTATCTAAGTAAAACTTCTTTTGCCTTCAAATCTATTCAACAAGAATCGATTATTTACATTTAATTTGGAAATGCGTATTATTCGTAAGTTCTTCAGATAACCTGACCGATTTTTATTAAATTATCACTAATTTAGTATTAAACTTATGATATTACTAGATACGTTTTGATTAAAGAATGATTTTAGAGGAAAAATAAAAAGGTGCACATATGTGTACCCCGGGTCTGAAGAGGTTAAAAAATTCAGAGAAATGTGTTTAGAGAAGAAGTATGGATATAAAATTAATGAGGAAATCCTGTGGAATTTAAACAGATTCAAGTTTCTAGTACAGAAGCGCCAACAAATTACATTTTTTTTATTACAAAGAAATTTCCTATTGCATTTGTTACCCATATTTTTATTCTACATTGCATGGAATTTTTTAATAATTTTTGGAATTAATCATATCTATGAAATTACAAAGTCCTTCAAAATAAATCCTCTTTAAATGAAAAAGTAGGTTTCAAACCCATTTATTTATTATTTATTTCATGCTAGGAGAGCTTCTCAAACAATACAGAAGCAATTTTTTAGATTCAAGTTGTTGAAAAGTAATGAATATCTAAATCCCGGGACTAATCCTGGGATCCCGAGATTGTGACAACGCTATCCCGAAAGTCCCGGGATCGGAAAAAGCCGAAAAATTAACATCCCTAGTTAAAACCAATTGTAATCGATAGCTTACACAGAAATACATTTACAGTTAATTTTAACCAAGTTTTTACTGATGCCTTTAGGTCGAAAATGCCATAAACCTCATTTTTCACAGCGGCAAATTTTTGCGAAATTTTAGTTTAAACTCGCTATGTCTCACACATTTTATTATCTATTGTTTTCAAATTTTTACGCAATAAACTAGATACTATTCTAAACAAACTGAGTTTAAGTATAGTTATTAATACTTATTAAAAACAAAATGGCGGATTTTTAAACTTTTTTAAAAAAATTATGGAGGTAGTTTTTTCAAACCGCTTTTGTTTTAAAGTATCATTATAGACGAATATCTGAGGAAATTTTTGGGAAAGTTTCAGGTTTAAACAGCAATTAGTTCCAGAGTTATAACAATATTATGGTGACGCCCACGAGCGGGCGCCCGCCCCTAGATGACAAATATATTCACATAGAACTTGTACGAGTAATTTTGAATGTAATATTAAATAAAATGTTGAGGTTCATGAATTTATCAGGGTTATAGGACTTATTAAAACTACTTATTGTAAGCTTACAATATATATCTGTGTAACTACATACAATGGTGGAAGAAATAATATAAACTTTTTATTTAGACCGGGTTTGGCTATATTACTTTTGTTTATTCGATGTTTAATATTTTTTTTTATAAAATTATAAGGCATTATATAACACGCATCATATAAATCCACGTTTCAAATTTTGTAAAAAAAAATATAAATATTCAAAAATTTTACCGAAATCCCCCAAAAATTTCAAACTTTTTAATCAGATATTTTTGAAACATTTTTGGTATGCAATTTTATAGCCCATTTAGTTTTAGTAGTTAATGTGCAAATTTCAAGACACTAGAAAATAGCGTTGATTTTTAATAATATTTTTGCTGACGCTGCTTGGCATTTTCTTCCATATAAAAAGAAATTTTGAGCATGGTCGAGCTCAGTACTTTATTTGAATGAACATGCACAACATCGTTAGCCAAAAAAAAAAGATTAAAAATCAACGCGATTTACTATTGTCTTGAGTTTTGCACTTTGACATACTAAAATTGAGTTAAAAAAAAACGTATTAAAAAGATTGAAATTTTTGGGGGATTTCTGTAATATTTATTGAATTTGTATAATTTTTGTACAAAGTTGGAAATGTGGACTTATATGATGCGTGTTATATATGTAATGGCCTAGCCTTTTATAAAAAAATATTAAACATCGAATAAACAAAAGTAATATAGCCAAAACTGGTCAAAATAAAAAGTTTATATTATTTGATGTATTGTGGAACGATTTTCCGTCATCCCTTTTCAAACTTGGTTTGGAGACAAACCGGTTTCGGCGTTGTGCCATCTTCAGTGTCATTTTTCGTTCTGAATAGTCCGTGTTTCCTTCCGCTTTTATGTATTCGTGTTACTATCTGTTTTAACTGTCATTAGGTCATGCATACCCATCTAAGTGCGGAAAACAAACTCTACTCACAGAAAAGTGTGTGCTGTTTGTTGTTAAGCACATGCACATGTGTGTGAGCCGATTTTTGTACAAATTTCAGCCCATGCACATGCACATAATATATTCTTAAAAGAATTTGTTTATTAAACGTTATTTTTTGAAAGACAATTCAATAAAAAGTGAGATGTTGTTTGTTTTTTATATGACAGAAAACATATTAAAAAATTATTTTAAGATTTGAGTTAGAATTCGAAGTGTATAAGTTTCTCTACGCATAGCACACACATGTGCGTGTGCTTTACATTAATAAAAAGAAAGTACACACATGTGCCCGTGCTTTTTACCAAACGGCACACACATGTGATGTGAGCAAATTTTTAATTTTTTGTATGCACAGCACACGTGTGTGAGCTTATAATGTTAGGATGTGCTGCACATGTGTGTGCAAATACGAACCCTGTTTATAATAAAGAGCTTTAATAAGTTCTAGAACACTGATAAATTTATGAATTTCACAATTTTATTTAATACTAGCAGAGCAACCGACGTCGTTCGGAGTAAACAAACCAAAATATAAAACAGTAATAAAAATATTCCGTTCAGCATAAATTAGAGAAGAAAAACTGTTTTCTTTCTGTTTAAACTAAGGCATCCTTTTTAGCCACACTTTTAGCTTTATCGTGCTTCAATATATATTGATCATCATTTTCTGTACTACAAATCTTGTTCCATTATTAATATTAGGTGGATTAAGGTAACGATAGAATTTTTAAATTACTATTACGGTACATTCCGTTTAGCTGCCTATTCGCTTAGCTGTTTTAGTATAGCTGCACTTTTCCGGTGGAATGCTAATATCGGAAGAGTTTTATTCTTTATTTTAACAGCATCGCGGGATCAAAAAAATTATATTATCTTTCCATTTCGAAGTTGTCTAAAGACTGTAAGGCTTCATAAAAACACAGTTTTATATATCCGAGTGATCTAATAGCTGAATGCATACGTAGTTATCCCCTTTTACGAACTCATTTATATATACTTTACACTAAACACCGCCCATATATGTACATACATATAAGTATGCATACCAAATTTCAAGTTCATTTGATTTATGGTTCCCAATTTATAGCTGTTTAAATATACCTCGCACATACTCCACGTTACCTTTTACAAATTCATGTATACAAACCTTACTATGGATATGTGTTTACAGCAAAGCTCATATTCTTGTGAATTATGATTCCAAAGTTGTAGCTGATACAAAATTTCATGCCTGTATAATGTGCCACGTCCCCTTTCAAAAAAAAACTATTTTATATATGCCTTAAGCATTTAACATAGATCTTCACAGCAAATTTCAAATTCATGTGACCTGTACAAACTCATTTATATATTACCCTACTATAAGCACCCACCATAGATATATCTGCAGGCCAAAATTCAATTTCATGTGACTTCTGGCTCAGAAGTTATAGCTGATAAAATTTCCACCCCTATGGGATGTCCCACTCCCCCTTTTCGAAACTCATTTATATATACCTTGCTATAAGCACCTACCATAGAAATGATTGCATACCAAATTTCAATTTCATGTGACAGATGACTCCGAAGTTATAGCTGACAAAATATTCCACGCCCATGGGATGTGCCACGCCCCCTTTGTCAAATTCATTTATTTATAATTTACATAGGCGCCTACCATAGATATGTCTGCGTAACAAATTTCAAGTTAGTGGAACTTAAGGTTTCGAGGTATAGCTGATAAAAAAAGTTCACGCCTATGGGATGTGCAACGCCCCCTCTTACAAACTTATTTATATATACCTTATGATAAGCACCTACCATAGATATATCATATGATTTCAAAGTTATAGCTGATAAAAATTCCACGCCTATGGGATGTACCACGCCCCCCTTTTCAAACTCATTCAAATACACCTTACTATAAGCACCTGCCGTAGCTGTGTCTGCATACTAAATTTCAAGTTCATATGACTTATGATTTCGAAGTTATAGCTGATAAAAAATTCCACGCCTACGGGATGTGCCACGCCCCTTTTATAAACTCGTTCATATACACCTTGCTATAAGCACCTACCGTAGCTGTGCCTGCATACCAAATTTCAAGTTCACGGGGCTTATCGTTCCGAAGTTATAGCTGATATGTATTCCACGCCTATGGGATGGGCCACGCCCTCTTTTACAAACTCCTTTATATATACCTTATTATAAGCGCCCACGATAGATATGTCTGCATCCCAAATTCAAACTTCATGTGACATGATTTCGAAGCTATAACTGATGAAAAATTCCACGGAATGTGCCAAGCCCCCTTTTATAAACTCATTCATATAAACCTTACTATAACCTACCGTAGCTGCGCCTGTATACCAAATTTCAAGTTTATGGGGCTTATGGTTCCGAAGTTATAGCTGATAAATACTCCACACCTATTGGATGTGAGACGCCCCCTTTTACAAACTCTTTCATATATACCTTATTATAAGCGCCCACCATAGATATGTCTGCATCCCAAATTCAAAGTTCATGTGACTTATGATTTCGAAGTTATAGCTGATAAAAATTCCACGCCTATGGAACGTGCGACGCCCCCTTTTACAAACTCAATTATATACACCTTACTATAAGCACCTACCATAGCTATATCTGCATACTAAATTTCAAGTTCGTGAGGCTTATGGTTCCGAAGCTATAACTGACAAAGGATTTCACGCCTATGGGAGGTGCCGCGCCCCCTTGTCGAGTCTCGATTTTTTTCTCCCTATTATAGGCCCGGGTGTCATGGCAATACTCTGTCCAAATTTCGATTCTGTCCGTCCGTTTAGGCTGCAACCTGGCACATACATACATACTTCCACAAATATATAGTAGATTATATCCAAATTACTTGTACAAGTGCTATGTGAATTTGTCATTATTAATCAACAACAAACAGGATGTTTACAGACTATATGATAGTTAAATACAAAGACCTTATGACAAGAGCCTTACAAGTAGATTCTTAAAAGTAGACTTAGAGTATGAGAAATCAAAGTCTAAGGAAGAAGAATACGCATTAAACTGCGTTATAACTTTGGAACTACTTGCTGTTTAAACCTGAAACTATCCCAAAAACTTCCGCGAAAGTTCGAACTTTATAACACAACTTTTGCTTTTCAAATGCAACCTCCATAATTTTTATAAAAAAGTTTAAAAATCCGCCATTTTGTTTTTAATAAGTATTAATAACTGTACTCAAACTCAGTTTCTTTAGAATAGTATCTAGTTTACTGCGTAAAAATTTAAATCAATCGATAATAAAATGTGTGCGATATCGCGAGTTTATGTTAAAATTTCACAAAAATTTGCCGCTGTCAAAAATCAGGTTTTTTGGCATTTTCGACATGACGGCATCAGTAAATACTTGGTTAAAATTAACGGTAAATGTATTTCGTGTAAGTTATCGATTACAATTGATTTCAACCGGTTAGTTTGACCTAAACCCTTTTTTCCATTTCTAGAGTATTTTTTTTTGGGATAATCCGCACGCCTATAATAGCTGCGTTTCCTAACTCGCAAGAAGTTACAAGAATTTACAGAAATTTACCAGAAAGCGTTCCCGTACTCGGTTCTCTGGCTTCTTTTGCAGTTTTACAGGTTTTAAACCAGAAAAGTTGGGGAACGCAACTAAGATTTATCGTAAAATTAATGACAGGCTTGATTAATAGCTCTTCCCTTCTGGCTGAGGTAAACTTTGATGTTCCCTCTCGAATCCCAAGACACTTTCGAACTCTGGTTTTGAAGCAATGCAAAACTAATTTTTAATTAAACGAATCATTCCGTTGCTTATGTTAAGATTTTGACTCTCATTCCAGCACGTTTGAAGTATCGGACTCGATTTTTACTTTAAAGAAAACTATTACTTCCTCTCTCAATAATTGAAATAATGGCGCGTATTCATAGTCCAGCCACTAAGTCGAAACTAATAGGGCTGGCTTCTCCAACTCAACTTAACTTAGTTTAGCCACTTTTTGGACTTAAGTCAAAAGTTAGCCTACGTTTTACACAGCTTATTCTTGACTAAGTCAAGAAAATTGGCTTCACTAAGTTAAGTTGAGTTGGAGAAATCAGCCCATAAAGTTGCAACCTAAAATTCACTTCTATTCATAGTCGCATTTCAGACTTCTACTAAGTAGTTTTAACTTAGTTTTACAGTGGCGGACCCAGGTAGGGTCCGCAAAATTTAAAACTTTGTGCACTCCGCCTTCTAAACACCTTTCCAAAAACGCAGCAACCATTCGAATTGGTTATGAAACATAGGAGAAAATTGTTCCCAATTGATTCTTGCTCACAAAAAATTTCACAATTATCCGAAATTTTCCAAGCTTCACAACGAGTTTTCCACCTTTACATCGTCCAAAATCTTCAAATCATGGGATAAAATGCAAACCTTCGTCGAAAAAAACTCAAATTTTTCGCGTTCTTCCGGATTTTTCCGAGTTTTCCACTTAGAGTTTTATATTTTTCCATTCGAAAGACATTCCTGGAGAGTTTTCACAAAATTCTTTCGTAAGAACCTTCTGGCAATTACGAACAACTAAAAAAAATTTTTGCCAAATCGGTCCAACCGTTCTCAATTGATGAATTACTATACATTTTTCACACCATTTATATATATATAGAAGATAACTGATCACTTCATTTTTAATATACATATACGTATTTAATACATACATTCTTGCCACTGCTAATCTCTTCTTCTTCTTCTTCTTTATTGGCGCTGTAACTGCCTAAGCGACTTTGGCCGAGTCCAAAACAGTACGCCAATCATTTCTCTTCTGTGCTAACTGACGCCAATTGGAAATGCCAAGTGAAGCCAAGTCCTTCTCCACCTGGTCTTTCCAACGCATAGGAGGCCTTCCTCTTCCTCTGTTACCAGCATCGCGGCCCGCGTTGAATATTTTCAGAGCAGGAGCGTTTCTGTCCATTCGAACGACATGGCCAAGCCAGCGGAGCGGCTGAATTTTAATTCGCTGCACTATGTCTATATCGTTGTAAAGCTCATACAGCTCATCGTTAAATCGTCTGCGATATTCGCCTTCACCAACGCGTAAAGGTCCCTAAATCTTTCGCAGAATCTTTCTCTCGAAAACTCCAATAGCCGCCTCATCAGATGCTTTCATTGTCCATGCCTCCGCGCCATACACCAGCACAGGCATGATGAGTGACTTATAGAGTGTGATTTTTGTACGACAAGAGAGGACTTTACTTCTCAATTGCCTACTCAGCACAAAGTAGCACTTGTTGGCAAGAGTGATTCTCCGTTGGATTTCAAGGCTGACATTATTATTGGTGTTAATGCTGGTTCCCAAATAAAACGAAGTCGTCTACTTTTTCAAACTTGTAACTGTCAACAGTGACGTGGGTGCCAAGACGCGTATGCTGACTGTTTGTGTGATGACAGGAGATACTTCGTTTTGTCCTCGTTCACCACCAGACCCATTCGCTTTGCTTCTCTATCCAATCCCGAGAAGGCGGAACAGACGTAGCCCTTATTTTTACCGATAATATCGATGTCGTCGGCATACGCCAGCAATTGTACGCTCTTGTAAAGTATTGTGCCTGAGCAGTTCAGTTCTGCGGCTCTTATTATCTTCTCCAACATCAGATTAAAGAAATCCCACGAAAGGGAGTTCTCTTGTCTGAAACCTCGTTTGGTATCAAACGGCTCAGAGAGGTCGTTCCCTATTCTGACGTAGCTGGTGGTATTGCTCAACGTCATTTTACACAGCCGTATTAGTTTCGCGGCGATACCAAATTCAGACATCGCGGCATAAAGGCAACTTCTCTTCGTGCTGTCGAAAGCGGCTTTGAAATCGACAAATAGATGGTGTGTGTCGATCCTATTCTCACGGGTCTTTTCCAAGATTTGGCGTATTGTGAATACCTGATCTATGGTGGATTTTCCAGGCCTAAAGCCACACTGGTAAGGTCCAATCAGCTCGTTTACGGTGGGCTTCAGTCTTTCGCACAATACACTCGATAAGACCTTATAACCTATGCTTAGAAGGCTGATTCCGCGGTAGTTGGCGCGTATAGCGGGGTCGCCTTTCTTGTGGATTGGGCAGAGCACACTTAAATTCCAGTCGTCGGGCTTGCGTTCATCTGACCATATTCTGCATACGAGCTGATGCATGCCCCTCATCAGCTCCTTGCCGCCGTACTTGAATAGCTCGGCTGGCAGGCCGTCAGCTCCAGCAGCTTTGTTGTTTTTCAGCCGCGTAATCGCTATTCGTACCTCGTCATAGTCAGGCGGTGGGACAGCTACTCCATCATCATCGACTGGGGACTCGGGTTCGTCTTC
>NW_023458561.1:5543221-5547256 GCF_013731165.1 Rhagoletis pomonella | reverse complement strand
TTCTAACCGGTTTGGCTTTTCACTGCAGGGACTTTACAGCTTTTTTTGCTGCACCGAAGTGGGGGGCTGCATCAATATAGTAGTGCAAGTCGATGTTTGGCCGTCGGAGTATGGCTTCCGTCTATCACAACATGCTCGATTTGGTTTCCCATTTTTCGATGTGGAGACATCCATGTAGCTTGATGGATCTTTTTATGCTAGAACCCAGTAATACATACTGCCAAGTTTCGGGCCCCGGTGCTTACCTTCTAGTCCCGTCCATCGCATTTCATGGATGGCGGTGACGTCAGCCTTTATTTTCCCTAGGACATCAACCAGCCGGGCAGAGGCACCATCCCGATGCATATCATCATAGTCCTTCCTATGTTTGCCGTGATCGTCATCAAAAGAAGGGGTTATCGTCCGAGGCATGTGTTTTTTTCATTGGGCAAGGTTTTAACGTGGCGGGACCCAGACCCAGCGCACGCGGAGTGTTACGCCCTCCCACTTTAGCTCGCTCCCAAACTAGCGTTCGGTCGCTACTCAGAGGATTCATGGATATAAATATCCGGGCGTAGTGAGCTGCGATTTGAACCGTAAGCACGCGAATCACTTCTGGCCACTCCCAGGTGAATGGCAGTCAAAAGCTTTGCAGTACTGGGAAATGTACGAAACATAGTGGTCATAGGCGAATATCTCAACTAAACCCTGATGTATTTTTTAAATTCATAGCTGTACATACCTCTATAGTAAACCAAATAACCGGACCAGACGTTATTTAAAATAAAAAATGTAAAAAAATAAACTTTTTTCCGTATACTCTGTAATATTCCTCCGCAATTTTAAAACGTAAACTAACAATTTATAATCGTTGTTTCGCATCGAAATATCTTCTCTTAAATTATATACATATGGATGTATCGTGAAGCACTTTTCTTTGCTAGTTTATTGGCAATCTCGTTTCCCTTAATACCTATATGGCTCGGAATCCAGAGAACCCAAACCTGATTGGTCAGGCCAAGAGTCTTCAGCTTGCCGAAGCGCTATATCACCAGTTTAGATGTTACCTGGTGAGATCTCATGGCCTGGATAGCCGCTTATGTGTCAGTCAAGATCGCAATGTTCTGATTCCGGTATTTTCGCTTGATATTAAAGCCCGTGCAGCGTTCTATGGCGTATGTTTCAGCCTGGAAAATATACATATGTTTTCCCATGGGTTCCGAGTATCTTAACCTCAGTCCATCTACCCCTACTCCGGTACCCTCGTCGGTCAATGAGCCATCAGTGTACCAGGTAATCATGTTTTGGTTTATCCGATGTCTCAGATATGCCTGCCCAGCTCTTCTTATTGCTCAGATTAGTTTTAAACCTCTTTGTAAAGCTGAGCCTCGGATGCATAGTATCCCCCGGTATTGCAATTTTAGGGAACTGCTTCGTAAGAATATCTAACTTCCTACGACTAAGACACCCTGCTGCCCCGATACTGGGACCAGTCATCCGTAGTAAAGCTCTTTTCGCCTGAGTCTGTATGTGAATATGAAGAGGGGTAAGATCTAAAATAACCTCCAAGGATGCGGCTGGATAAGTTCTCATGGCTCCGGTTATGCATACGCATGCCAGCCTTTGTATCTTGGTGAAAACTTGTATTGTTCCAAGTTGTGAAGTTCTATCGGCTCAAATGATGGCTCTATAAGCTATCATAGGTCGTACTATCGTCGTGTAAATCCATCTCAGTATCTTTGGTGTGCATCCCCAACTCTTTCCTGCCATGGACCTACACGTCATAAATGTTCTTACAGCTTTCTTCGCAGTTTCTTCCACGTGTGCTATCCAGAGTAGGTTGTGGTCTAGTGTTACTCTTACGAATTTAACCTCGTTTTGTTACATAATGTTTGTTCCATCTAGCTTTATCGCTTTTAGACTATCAAGTTTTTATTTCCTTGAGAATGGTACTATAGTGGTTTTTGCTGGATTTATATTCGGCCCCACTTAAGCACACCATTTTTGGTTACGTTCAGCCCTAGCTGGATTCTATCTAGTATCCCAAATTACCTGCCAGTTCTCTACTGCCAAGCCTCTTATTTGGTCCCTGACGACCCAGGGTTCTTGTACCAGCACTATTCCCAGTGTAGACCTGAGGGTATTAGCGATAACCGTTGACTCGGCCCTCGCATGGTGTAAGTTTATTTGTGCAACCTTAGTGCTGGTCATCGTCATAGCTAATGGCGTTCTTCATCTTCGTCCGTTGTCAGGGTTTCGTCAAAATCTGACAAGGTGGCTCTCTCCGAGTCGTATATAAATGGATAAGGGCAAGCAAATATCTTTTTGGCACAAATTTCAGTTACGAGGTACTTAAAACGACGATATGCAAATTAGAAACTTCAAAGCTGTATTTCTCGAGTTTTAGTTTTTGGAGTTATGACAGTATTGAACTAAATTCATGATATGTATATTTTGACTGCGAGCAGTATTGCCATCAAGTAGTTTAACATTTACTAATAAAATCGGGTTCGTGAAACCAAAATATAATTTTTCAATTGCTTGCACTTAAAGTGGTACTTCTGTACATCTTACTATTTTCGGAACCAAGCTTCTTGCCTACTATCTAATTTGCGAGCCCAGCCCAGACTGTATATGATTTTGATACATGTGTATACAGATGGTCTATTTCTAATCATTTAATTTCTCGGAGGCATTTTCAGTTTTCTCGGAAAAGCGATTATACCGCAAAGGTCTAACAAATCACTGCTAGGTGAAGCTTTTTCATGGTAGATGGGAGAATATTCTGGGAAGGTTTTTCATTCCCTGCACAGATAGAGCGGTATTAACGTACATACATCGTTGTATCTCCATGGGTGGTCTATGTACTTGACACCGATTCAAATGAATGTTTGTTAACTATGCTCGAACCCTCATACGTGCGGCGTCCACATCTATGTAGGACCTACATATATATGTATGTACCAGGGTTGTTGCGAATATTCGCATTCCAAAATTCCTCATTCGCAACATCCCTAGTATGTACATATGAAGTTTTTTATGGGAACGTACATTACAAACTGGCCTTTGTGCACATATGTATATGTATAAATATTAGGGTGTCCCTTATAATACCAATTTACCAAATTTGTATGGCATTCCTTCCGCAGTTTTTTCGGAAATTCCATAACTTTTTCGCTAAAACTCAACTTGATCACATAATTTTTTTATATTATTTCAACATATATCGCGAATAACATACTAAAATAGTATATACTGAAGTAGACAAAGCACAACATAATGTGCAAAAAAGTGGAAAATTTTTGGAACTTTTCAAAACTTATTATATTTTAGAATTCTAAGAATTTTCCAGGTTTTATACACAAGTACCATGATTCAATAATATAAAGGTTTTGTAATAAAACAGTCTTCTCGCTCCCACACATAAAATCGGCTCCTTCACTTGTGCAGAATGTTGCTTACTCTACAGTTTCTAGTGATATTAGTAGTAAAACCAAAAATTCGTCAAACTAAATGTAATTTTCTAGAACAAGTGTAGAATAGTGACCTTTTAGCTATAAAATAACCAAAAATGCCGATAGATAGAACTTTTTACGCTGATTACTACGATGCCAATATTTAGCGCAGGCAAAAAATAACGAAGATATAAGAAGTTTTTTTTGCTTTGTTTATTTGCATTTTTTATTATCACCCTGCAAAAATTTGAGGACCAGGTGGTCCACTGGGTCGTAGTTTTAATGTATGTGCAAAAGGACCAAGCTTCATACTAGTAACTTGTTATGCTGACCTGAACCTCTTTAAACGTAAAAAACTGATATATGTGTTGAAAACCATCTCTTCGTAGCCCATCGGCAATATATTCGGTTGGTCCAAAAGGAGTAGTTGTCTAGGTGGTCCCATGTTATGCAGCGTTGGACCAGAGGTGGTCAGGTCCAATGACATCGCATTGTTATTGTAACCATGTTTTCTCCATATATTTGGACCATTTTGGTTACTAGTGTTGGTTACAAGGTTTCGTGTTCCTGTACCAGTGTTTAATAGGGTGCTTTTTTTTTT
>NW_023458561.1:5538140-5543121 GCF_013731165.1 Rhagoletis pomonella | reverse complement strand
TTATGATGAAATACTGTATCTTAGTAGCCGCTTCACCAATCCTTACCAAACTCGGTACGAACCTTGCTTAGGATCCAGCTAAGAAATTTGCTGAACAAAAAATTGATTATTAGGTTGCCACCTTTCTAAAAATAAAAAATGAGATAAAAAGTGAAAGAATATGGTCTCCGGATAAGCTTTTATTTTTTTAATGGGGCTGCCACCTATTTAAAAATTAATAACTAACATATAATACGTGAAGGCGCCCTTTCTTCAAAATATTTTTTTTTTGTTAGGTGCTGTTTTCAAAAAAGCTTAAGGAGCTGATGCTTTTTTTGGTTTGCATATGTGAGCATGTATGTACATAGACTACGTTTGTTGGGATTTCAGTGAGATACAGAATTTATAAATCAGCTGAGCCTACTTTGATGTTTATATTTCATTAAGTTCACGAACATATGTACACGTACTTTAGTATCTACATATGTATGTATGTATGTACATACACCCACTAAATTGCTCTTAAGTGTTCAGTCAAAAATATTTGAAGCACAAAGTTCAAATAAAATACTCTTACTACGATGTTTTTGTTTAGTTTCTTCGCGTATTTCTTTCCTCTTATCTCCCTCGCTAATTTGAATATATGTATGTATATACATCTATATATAGTTTAAAGGAAAGTCGAGATTCTTTGTAAGCGGTAATCTCGAAAACTACTGAACGGATTCTGACGTGATTTTCTCTAATATATTCTGTATTGATAGGAGAGTGACCTTTTTAATTTAGAATTTTAATAGGGTTGCCTCCTGTTAAGAAAATTACTATATCCAATTCTAATAAGCGTAGGCGTCAGTTCTGCACCGTCACTGTCAAATGAAAATACTTAGCCTCTGGATGTGTAATAATGTATTATTTTGCTGAGTAGGGTTGCCACCCTCACGTTGGATAAAAACATGAGATGCCAAATGAAATTGCATGGCCCTCGTATGTACAAAAGTTTTTTGAGTAGGGATGCCTCCTATTTAAAATTACTATCTTCTATATATAATATAAAGGAAAGGCGAGATATTTCAACCACGCTACTGAACGGATTTAGGCAAGATTTTGTATGTATGTATGTATATAATAAACGAAGTACATGATGACATATCGAGCCCTAAACGCCAAAATAACGTAAGCGACATTTTTTTTAATTTTCTTTTTGATGCAGAAATGTATCTCGATGCTCTAGTAATATTTCTGCATCAAAAACAAAATTTTGAAAAAAATTTCGCTTATGTTATTTTGGCGGCTAAGGCTCGATATGATTTTTTTCTCCAAATACGTAAATGTACATACATATGCATGCATTCAGCGCGTGGCGAAGCTTCGCGCCTCCGTGACCGGCTAGTACTGTATATAAATGAGTTTGTAAAAAGGGACATGACACCTCCCATAGGCGTGGAACTTTTTATTCTATTATTCTTATTCTATTATTATTATTATTATTCTATGCTATTATTCTTATTCTATCATTCTTGATTCATTCCCATGTATGTATGTACATTGGGGTGGTTCAAGATAAGTAAAGTCGAAAAAATATACCCGTATTTTTATACCCGAGCGCACTTGTGTACAGGGGTATTATAACTTTGTTCACATAACGGTTGCTTGTAACAAGCAAAACGAATCGAGAAGTATACATAAATGATCAGAATGAAAAGAGAAATCGATTAAGCGGTGACTGTCTGTCCGTCTGTGTACACGAGAACTCAAGTAAAAATTGAGATATCTTAACGAAACTTGGTACGTGTACTCCTTTTGGGCGTAGGACGGATGGTATTGAACGCCTACCTCCCATATAACGGTAGTTTTCAGAAATACGGAAACTGCGATATTTTAATAATGAAGATTATTCCCTAAAAATTTATATTTACAATAATTTTTATACAAAAAATAAGAATATTATACTTTTTTGGAAAATGGGCATAGCCCCGCCAACTTATGATTATATGTGTATATGTTGGTATCCGCTCCAGCAATTTCTCCCAAACTTGGCACAGTTGTTGGCCTTAGTACAACACACCAAGTGGCTGAATAGTTTTAAAACCGGACAATAACCACGCCAACATCCCATATAACGATAATTTAGAGAAATTCGAAATCTTCGATAAATCGGTAAATACTAAAGCTAATTTATTCAAAATTTATGTTTGAAATAATTCTTTAGGAAAAAATACGTCTATGGTAAAATTTTGGAAAATGGGCGTGACACCGCCTACTTATGACCGCATATGTATATCTTGGTAACCGTTTGATCAATTTGTACCAAACTTGGTAGGATTATTGTACTTGGAACATAAAAGTAAAACGTTATTTAACGTTAAAATTATTGAAATCGGACTAAAATTACGCCCTACGTATTTAAATTCGGCTCCGCCTGAACTTGGACTTTTTTACTTGTTTTATTTTGAAATAAAAAAATATTTAGAGGTCACTCAAAGCATTCAAAGTTTTCCATATATTTTATATGAGAAAAAAACTACGTTTCATAGAAACAATACAGAATTTTTGAAAATATCCAATTCTCTATTTAACCATTTAAGCATAACAATTCCGACTTTACTTTTTCAAATGCTTTTTTGGACCACCCTAATGTACATATATCATCATCAAAAATGTTGTTTACATTGTAAGTAATTAAGGCTAAATGTGCTAATGTTAAACAGTTTACGAACTTCGCTTATCAAAAAAAACAATTTTGATGCGATTATGAACAAATTAATTTACTTACCACCACCATTCTGTTGACATAAATACGGAAATCGCCATATATTTCCTAGCCCTACAGAATAACCAATAATACTGAGGAAGAACTGCATTTTTCCGGACCATGCCGCGCGATCGGGCTCTCCGCCCGGTATTTCTACCGAGCTCACCGAGTTGCGCTGGGAAGCGGTGAGAACAATTGTGACTCCATGAGTTCCATCGCCCCGTGCTCGTGTATTTAGTGGCGCCATCTCATGGCCATTGCGAGGGGCATCAATAATTTTCGTTGCAGCCATCAACGAAATAAAAGGAAATGTGCCAACAGTTCCTTAGTAATAGATCAGATCCTCAACGATTTTCAGGTAGTCAATATCCTAATAAAGATACAAGGAAAGTAAATGTTAAGCCCAGCAAATGTTCACACTGGCGACACTTCATGCAAAATTTGGCCATAAATACATATCGGTAATTTCCAAACGAAGTGCTATTTTTTTGTCCCCCCTTTTTAAATTTGTTATGGTGGTAAAAACGAAATCTCGAAAACCGTATTACACGATCAAAATAATAAACCACCAACAAAGCTGTTTGTTTTTAATTGTAAGCTGTTTTGTTTTCTTTTGGAACGGTATTTCTTTAATTCCATATAAAAATATTTGTCCCCGCTCGGGTTATTTGATATTCAACATGAAATATAGGATTAAAGTAATTGACAATAAAATTAATTTTACCGGAAAACAAACTGTGGGGTGCTTCTTAGATTTTATAGTCCTCCTATTGACAATGTTTAATTTTACTAATATGAAAATGAAAATTTCAAAACAATTGATTGTCAGTTACTGTAATCCTATTTTAGGTTGGCTTTAAAAGTATAATTAAGTCAAAAAGAGAACTTTCGTAAATCAATCTTTGAAAATAGTTAAAAAAAACAGCATCAAAAATCTCATTATTACGATTTCGCTGAAAATTTATATATATATATTTTTTTAATATTTGTATGCCAATTTTTTAAGCTTAAACCGTTTTGTCATTTGAGGGAATTAAAAAAAATCTTTAATAAACTATTTTTATTTTGGAGGTATTTTCAAATCGATCCAGCTCACGTAAATCTTAATATATTTCCGAAATATTTTGATGGAAGTCTTAAAATATAACAGATTTTATAATTCCAATGAAAAAACAGTGCCGATTTTCTTTTGCATGGGGAGTCTAATGTACATACACATAGTGGTCCAGAAAATAAAAGAATTGCGATATTTTGACCGGTTTTGGCATTTGGCATTTGTCTTTGGTTTATTTAATGTTTATTATTTTTTTTTATAAAAGTCTAGCTGAAACCAAGAAAATTCAGATTTCACACTTTATACAAAAATTAAAAAATTTCGGCTTATTTTCACCAAAATTTCAAACTTTTTAATCAGAATTTTGGTGCATGTTTCAAGCTGCTATAAAATCCCGTTAATTATTTTTTTTCTGCTGGTAGTGTGTCGAAAATACTTTTGTATGGAAAAAACGTGAAACACCTTCAACCAAAAAAAATAATAATTTTTGTGAGCTGTCTGTAATGTTTTTTGATGTTGGCTGTTGTCTGTCGCTTCACCTGAACATATGAAAACAAATTCCAAAGAATCGGCAAATAATCGGCCGATAAATTCAATCTGTACTGCAAAAGGGTTAACCTATTTTTTGGCTCCACATTTTCGTCTTTACAACAGCGAATGTACATTATCCAGCAGTTAACGATACACAAATCTATGAAGTGGGAAAAAACTCTAACGGTCCACTTATTAGTACGCATAGCACTTCTGTAGTAAGCAACAAGCCTGTCGCACAGATCGATTCCACCCATGCAGGTATTGTAGTTTCGTACTATTGCTGGTTGGTTGACATCAATTTTTCTTGTTTCTACTTTATACCAGCGGTTACATTTGTCTACAGGATTGCTTCCGACACAAGTAGATAGCATGGTAACCGCCTTTGAATGCTTCAATTTTAGGATAAACACTTTTCCATCACTTCTGACCCATTCATCAAATTCGCCTCAAGCTAAGTCTTTATCTATTTTGATCTTTTGCCGGACTGGTCCATATCGGTTGTTCATTACTGTATCAGTAAAAATATATCTTTGATCATATTATTTAAATAGTCTGCTAACTTCAGACTCGTAAAAAATCGATCCGTATACAAAACACATGTTTGACTTATGGTACGACATAAAAGCTTGACGATACCAGCTCCTAATCCCAGTTCGGCCATA
>NW_023458561.1:5537332-5538040 GCF_013731165.1 Rhagoletis pomonella | reverse complement strand
TCTGCATTAGATGTAACTAACTTGTAACTAACTACTTTTGGACATAAAATATCAATAGGAAAAACAAAATATTATTTTTATATTTTTTTATTATTTTTATTTACTTTATTTACTTTATTTATTTTATTACTTTTCATATTTGTTTCCCTATTCTGCTGTAGGTGGTCCCATATTCGAACTCCGTCAGACATAACTTCAAAATGATAATATGAAATTTCGATCTTCCTTTTACTTGTCCTCAACGCGTTTAAAGAAAACAATCTCCTTCATTACTCCTGCATTACTTGTCAACTAGTTTCAAGCTAGCTAACTACAACTGTAGCTAACTACGTATGTACAATTTAAATTTAAAGAAATAAAAAATTTTAAAAGTTAAGTCATTGAGATAATTTATGTCGCTATCAATAAATTTTTGAAATAATCGTATCAACCGTTATGTTAAATTACGGAGTTCTCACGATTTTTTGCGGATTAACGGAACGGGTCTTTTTGACCCACTGTTTAAAAAAATGGCTTATAGATGGTTAAAATGTCCACTAAAATATTAAGCGCCAAATTTTTCTAAGGAGAACCGAATGTAATGAAAAATAATACAAATTTTTACTAAAAATGTAGAACTTTAACCCTTTTTAGAAAACGTTGCGATGCGAGGGAGCAAAATCTTCCTGGGGTTTGACCACCATTAAGGAATTCTAACGTAATTTTCAC
>NW_023458561.1:5536650-5537232 GCF_013731165.1 Rhagoletis pomonella | reverse complement strand
ATTAAAAAAAAAAAAATACTCAGGAAAATCAACTTGTCTTTATTTTATCTCTTATAATTGAGGAGTTAGACGGCATGAGTTAGATGACCAAAAGCTGCTTCGGTTAAAACTGTGTTCTGAGATATTGGCGTTAAAGTTTTTGATGTGTTATAACTTTCTTGCTGTTGTAGTTTTGGAAAGAGTTGTCTACTGCGGAAAAAAAGTCGTTGGATTACCAGTATTCGACCCTAATTTAACTGTAATAAACGCTTTCGATCGAAAAATATGTTAGCTATGTTTTTTTGAGTTACGCTCTTTTTGGAAAAATAAGGGAGATCATATTCTTGTGCATTGGCCCAAATTATGCAAAAAAAACTCCTTTAAAAAAGTAATTTTCCTTTCGTAAAATTGTGTTTTTAAACGAGTAGTATTTAGTTCCTTCAAACGATGTATTTCAATGTACAACATACATCATGAAAATTTTACACAAAATTCCTTAGGCGCCGAACGCCGCCGCCGCCGCGCCGATATTTTCGTAACTCGGCGGCGGCGTGTTAGGAATGACAAAAATCGGCGGCGGCGGCGGCGTGGCATGGCTCGGCG
>NW_023458561.1:5533983-5536550 GCF_013731165.1 Rhagoletis pomonella | reverse complement strand
AACATTGAAAGTTTCTGGACGCACAACATTGCAACTTGATAAAAGCGTTGTAAAAAGGTTTTTTCTTAACAGCGGTCGTCCCTCGGCAGGCAATGGCAAACCTCCGAGTGTATTTCTGCCATGAAAAACAGCTTCTCATAAAAATACAATCTCCTTTCGGAGTCGGCGTAAAACTGTAGGTCCCTCTGCTTTGTGTGACAACATCAAGGCGCACGCCACAAATCGGAGAAGCTCGGCCAAACACTAACATATGTGTAAGCGCCAATCTATATATATATATAATTAAAGGAGAAATAAATACATAAATATTTCAAACTTTCGAACATAAATTTAAATGCATTTTTCATTAAATGTTATTAAAAGTAAAAGCTTTCAGGTACAAAAAATTCTGTATTTTTATCTTTTTAAATAATATTAATTATAAAAAAACGTTTTAGTTAAAAATAAAATATATATGTACTTTAGTTCATTTTCGAGTGAACTTAAATAAGAATAAAAGTTTTCATTAAATTAAATTAAATTCATGGACTTTGCTCATTTCAGTCCTTTCTTTTTAAAATTTTATAAAAGTAATAATTAACGCATAAAATTTGAGATTTGGATAAGAATAAAATAAATAAATAATTCATGCAGTTGTTAAATATTCTTAATTTTTGTCTATAGTTTGGCTTGTTAATTGATAATTGAAATTAATCAAATAATTATATATCTAATCGTGTAATTAAAAAAGTAAAAAATATTTTAAAATGATCAAAAATAACAAACTAATCATGTCACTAAAATTATTGAATTAATTAACAATTTTTAATTAAGTATTAATCATTAAAAAGGCGCTCATATTGGTATTTAACAGTTATCCAAAAAAACATGCTTTAATTAATAACCCTGCATTGAAACCCCCAAACTAGTCAGGAAAAATACTAGTTTACAACTAGAATTTCCTGACTGAAACCGAGCTAGTTCAAAAATGACCAGACTTGTACCAAGTACAAAACGATTAATTCATGCCCGGTTTATTTGACTTTGACAGTTTAATACAATAAAGTATACAAAATATATAACTTTTATTTGGGTATATTGTAAACCGTTAAAGCGAGTAAAATATTCAATTATACCAGACTTGTTAAATAATGATTAATAATCATAATGATTATTAATTTAAGCATGTTATTTTGGATTACTGATTAATGATTAAATACCAATATTGACACATTTTTAATGATTTTTTATTAATTAATTCTTTAATTTCAATTACGTGATTTTTTTTGTTATTTTTGATCGTTTTCAATTACTTTTGTCTTTTTTAATTGCACGATTAATATAATTATTTGAATAATTTCAATTATCAAACAACAAGCCAAACTATAGACAAAAATTAAGAATATTTAATAACTGCATGCAGTATTTATTTATTTTATTCTTATCCAAATCTCAAATTTTATGCTTTAATTATTACTTTTAAAATTTTAAAAGGAAAGGACTGAAATGTGCAAAGTCAATGAATTTAATTTAATTTGATGAAAACTTTTATTTTTATTTAATTTCACTCGAAAATGAACTAAAGTATTTATTTTTTATTTTTAACTAAAATGTTTTTTTCGTATTTAATATTATTGTACCTGAAAGCTTTTACTTTAAATAACATATAATGAAAAATGCATTTAAAGTTATATTCGAAAGTTAGAAATACATATTTATGTATATATTTCTCCTTTTAATTAATACTCAAAAAATTTAACACCAATTATTGGCAAGTCTAAGGCTGCTACATAAAAATTTGTAATATATTGAAGTGTATGTATATTCATGTATTTATTTAATTTTTTTACTCCCAAAGTAGTGGGTTCGGTCCTTAATTGGACTAGTATTTTTTGTCTATTTTGAACTAATATGAGACTGGTATATTTCGGACCGAAATCTGACAATTGCCATCCCCATGTTAAAAGTACCAGTTGATTGCATGGAAAAAAGATGTCTAGTTGGACATGCGGTTCATACTAGTAGTTTGCAACTATTTCATTTGACTACAGGGAATCATTACGTTTATTAGTCATTATTTAACAGGTCTGGTATAATTGAATATGTACTCGCTTTAACGGTAAATTTTAATCCGTTATGTCAATCCGTTTTATTTTAATCGGCAGTTGAATCACAGATTGTGAAAGACTCGGTTAAAATTAATTATTTCTTGCTATTAAGTAATTTCGTAATTAAAGAAATTTTATCTTTTGAAACATTTTTTGATACAAAAAAAATCAGTGAGTTTTGTAGTTAAAAGCACAGTATTTTGATATAAGTTTTATAATTATGTCACCATTCGAAATGCAGAAAATTGCTTTCGAACACAGACCGGCTTGCCGACATATAAAAACCCAGTTTGCATTTTTTGACCGTCTGCAGACGGGATTGCCGGTTCGTAGGTCAACATTGTGTAAGAGAAAGCTGAAAATACGTCAATCACTCATTCCTGAATTTTTCAACTCATACAAAAATTGGCCTACTAGGTAATTGGCCTTAAGTTAATATTAAAAAACGGTTATGTGCAAAATTTTAGTAAAATATCTTGA
>NW_023458561.1:5532631-5533883 GCF_013731165.1 Rhagoletis pomonella | reverse complement strand
ATCATATATATCTCAAGAACGAATTAAGCAATTCCAAAACGGTTTGAAGCTTTTAAAAGGTAATAAAATTTTCTATAAGCTGTGCATACAACACTTTTTGCTAGGCCCTGTAGATTCAAAGATAACGAACAATCATTACCGATTTTTTCAATTTTTTTTGTAAAAATATAAAAAAAAATTGTAATTTGCGGGGAAGGATCTCGAAAACCTTTTATTTTTTTGCAGATTTTTTTTTTTCTCCCTAAGCTCTGTTGTATTACAAAAAAAATAAGCTATCATCGAAGAAAATCGATGCAAAACTACGTAAGTTATAAAATCAAATAAAAATACCCAGGTTGCGCAATTTCAACGTATACCTCAAAACGTATGTATGGTATAAAGAAGAGTGAAATATCTAGCTATGCTCTGTTTCTATTGAGTTAAAAGTTCAATTTATGAATGAAATTACCCATATTTTTAACTTTTTTTTTAAATTTATTTATGTTTATACTATATTCTAACAATCTTTAATGTAGTACTGGTAATGTCACTGTAGGTACGCTAGCATAGGTTACTCCTCTTGATCTTCCAACGCCAAGTACTTTTGTTTGACAAATATAACACTCTATTGAATGGCAAGTAGGTTCTCTCCATATCATTGGTGTATCAAATTTTGTTTGTTGTCCTGATTCCCACTGAATCAATTCTACTCGACACGATGTACACAAAGTGTTCGGTGTCCATGGTTTTTCAGCATTTTTAGGCTCAATTCCAAAATACTTGGAGTATAAAGTTTTGATATGATCTGAGAACACTCGTCGTCGCCTTATGATAGTATATTGGCCACACATGAAACAGAACATATCTGGATCCTTATTACACTCAAATTCTCGCGTCCTTTTACTCATTTTATTTTTTTTAATAAATCACGGTTTTGAAATTAGACTTATGAACTGAACTATCTCCGGCGAGCCTTGAAGATGTTATGAAGTTTCAAAGCGCATTAACTCATATTTATACTCGGAACAAGAATAAAATTGAAAAAATCTGTTTTAGATGTAGGCTTTAGAAATTTTCTGTGTCTTATAATTTTGAAAATCTACCTGCATACTTACCCATAACTGACGGAAATACATGTTTATAACTACATGCCTACAGCAGGTTTCGAACCCAACCACTCTTCCTTTCGATGCAACCACTCTACCTACTATAATACAATTCGAGTATTAAAAGTACTATTTGATTTATTTAAAGAAAAAGTGTTATCATTGTT
>NW_023458561.1:5530801-5532531 GCF_013731165.1 Rhagoletis pomonella | reverse complement strand
AATGAAAAGCGTGGGGCGCATGTAATACACTTGAATTGATATGAAAAGTAATATATGTATGTATGTATGTGGGTATATGAATAACGACCGCTTAAAATCGATTTCAAAATTCTACTTTCGCTGTAGAAATTTTAGGTCTACGTTATGTAGTTTGACTATTGTCAATTAAATCGAATGCTTTGTATTGCATGCGCTCCACGTTTTTCATTTTCAATTTCATAGATTGTTGTTAATGACTTTTGCTAAAATTTCAAAATCAAAAGTTATCAAAACAAATTCTATGGGACTGAGAAATATTATTTTCTACTTTTTAGTCCATTTATAAAAGCGTTGTATATTAAAAAGTTTTTTTTATATTATTTTTCTATTTGTTTTTTTGCGATGTTGCTTTGACCAGGGCTTGAACCCAGGTGCTGTGGAGTGGAAGCGCGCACTGTTTACCACTACACCACAGCGGCCTTTAATTAATACTCAAAAAAATTAACACTAATTATTGGCAAATTTAAGGATGCTAAATAAAAACGTGTAATATATTAAAGTGTACTTATTCAAACGTTTTTTATTATATATTCATGAATTCATTTTATTTTTTTACTCCCAAAGTAGTGGTTTCGTTCCATAATTGGACTAGTATTTTTCTGTCTATTTTGAACTAGTATAAGACTGGTATTCCCATGTTAAAAATACCAGTTGATTGCATGGAAAAATATAGTTGGCTGACTAGTTGGGCAAGCGCTTCATACTAGTTGCGAGGTAGGTTACAACTAGTACATTTGACTACATATGTATGTAAATGCATGTGCATGTAATGTTGCATAACAAGCCATTAATTCAATAAATTTTTTTCTTTTGTTTTATTAACTCCGTTAAATTAGCTGATTTTATGAATTAATACATTTAATTGTAAATTTTTATGGAATCGGCGTCGGCTTCGGCATCGGCATCGGCCGATTCTTTCCCCATAAGCCAATTAATCGGGATCGGCATCGGTACCTGAAAAAAGATGTAAAAGTCACTGCTTAACTGTAAACATTAGCGGGCAATAATAAAGGTAGGGGCAAATAGCTAGGTTATTAAAGAAAAGAAATAAAGAAAACGAATTGATTCAAAACACTGTACAGCACTCGGCTGGGTATTGGACCAACCCAACTTTTTTTAAGAGATTGGGTCATAAGTAAAAAAAGTAATTCTCCGTTTTTCGAATTTAGCCTCCGAAAACGAGATATGGGCCTTCGAAGTTCAGAAGTGGACCTTTGGTAAAAAATTATTTTTAATCATTGCATGTAAAAAGCAAAATAGTAAAAATACAGACGTGGTCCGCCTTTTTCTCCTATTTATATGGCATACAACTTTTTTGTGAAAGCTTATATTCAGGTCTTCGAAAAATTAAATTCCTTATATTTCAAACAATTTCGAACTGATTTAAAAAAAATGTATATCGATGAAAAGGTGATTAAACCCCTTTATTTCGATATGCATATTTGTATACTTCGTATATAAAAATGTTAGAAAAAACACATTTAAATGGAAAAAATACCTCTTTTTTATAAAAAAAAATATTTTAAACAAAAAAATTACAGCCGATTTGCAATTTAAAATTTGAGAAAAAACACATTTAAGGGAAAAATTACCTTTTTTATAAAAAAAATATTTTTAATAAAAAAATTACTAATCGACCAACCGTTGTTAAGGCGATTAAACCCCTTTTCGTCTAATATGCATATTTGGTA
>NW_023458561.1:5521483-5530701 GCF_013731165.1 Rhagoletis pomonella | reverse complement strand
AAAAAACAGTTTAACAAGGCATGCATATGTACACTAGGGTGGCCCAAAAACAGTAAAGTCAGAATTGTTATGCTTTCACCCCCTAGGATTGTTCTATATTGGAAAAAGTATACCCCTATTTTTATACCTTTCATGAGCATGAAATGGTATTATAACTTTGGTCCGATGTTTGTAAGTACCACAATTAGAAGAGATAGACCCATTGAAATGTACACTTAAATGATCAGAACGTCGAGCTTCGTCGATTTAGCCATGTCCGTCTGTCCGTCTGTTTGTATGCAATCTAGTCTCTCAGTTTTCGAGATATCCGGATGAAATTTGGTAGGTGGGTGGGTGGGTGAAAGGTATAAAAATAGGGGTATACTTTTTCCAATATAGAACAATCCTATGGGGTGAGAGCATTACAATTCTGACTTTACTGTTTTTGGACCACCCTAGTGTACATATGCATGCCTTGTTAAACTGTTTTTTAAGTCAAATCTGCACATTCGGTTTACACATTAAAAAAACTAAGAATAACTTCTATTTTTGATCGAAAACATTAAAATCAAAGTATAGCGATTAAAAATGATTGAAAAAATAAAAATCAAAGAATAACGATTATTTTTGATTGAAAAAATATGAATCATAAAATAACGATTATATAATGATTTCTAAATAAAAATCCTTCATGATAACGATTGTTTTCGGTCCCGGGAAAAAACACATTTAAATGAAAAAATACCTTTTTTTATACAAAAAATATTTTTAGCAAAAAAATTACTAACCGATTTTTAAAAAATTGGGATCGTTGTAAAGAAGATGACATCCCCTATCTTCTGATATGCATATTGATTTGTATACTGCGTATATAAAATTTGAGAAAAAACACATTTAAAGGAAAAATACCTTTTTTTTAAATAAAATATTTTAAACAAAAGCATTACTAACCGATTTTTAAAAGGTTGGTAACATTGTAAAGGCGAATAAACCCCCTTTCTTCTGATATGCATATTTGTATACTTCGTATATAAAAATTAAAAAAAAACACATTTAAATGAAAAAATACCTTTTTTTATAAAAATATATTTTAAAGAAAAAAATACTAACCGATTTAAAAAAAAAATGTTATCGTTGAAAAGGCCATTAAACCCCTTTCTTCTGAAATGCATATTTGTATACTTCGTATATAAAGATTTCTTGCAGTAGGTAGGTATACCAACTTGTCTTAACGAAAATCCAGGACCCAAGTTTTCTGCAACCCCCCGGGGGGAGTGGAGGCCCCCACCAAATGTCATTAAAATTTAGATCTTACCTTAAGTTTCCAACGATTTGCCTCATGCAAAAATATTAAAAAATACGTCCAGTAACATTTATAGGAGTAATGAAAATTGAGAAATGCAATTAAGGGAGAAATTATAATTGTAATTATTTTACATTTTTTAATGTATTTTACAGTTGTGAATGATAATTTAAGCATTTACTTCTTTTCGCTTATTATTCTTAAATTTGTATTTTTCTGAATCACGTATTTTTTTCAGAAGAGCTAAATTTTCGGGTTGTTTCAAAAAATTATGGAATGAAAAACAACTGAAATCAGAAAAGTTGAACTTGACTGTGACGATATGGCGCATATTTTCGACAGATAATCGATTTCTCTCTTTCGTCCATTGCGAAGACATAAGTGAAAAACCCCTTTCACAATTAGCATTATGAGGCGGGATTGAGTAAAAATCTGAGCAATTTGAGTAGTTCAGAGTAACATTCCATGTCGCTATTTGAGGCAAAAAATGGATATCCGGGAGCTTGCACACGTGTTATAGAAAAAATCTTCATCGCCGGCTTTCGATGACAAGAATCGTTTTAAATTTACAACTTGATCATGCTTGATATCAACTTTTTTTTGTAACAAATACGAAACACTTTCTTCGATACCTTTGTACCAGGGTTGAAAAAGTAGGTACAATTGTACCTTTTTTCCGACGTTTGATGACTTAAAGGTACATTATATACAGTCACTAGATTTTAGGTACAATCATCTTTTGATCAGTTGCATTTTTATTTTTTTTTTATACCCGAGCGCACTTGTGCACAAGGGTATTATAACTTTGTTCACATAACGGTTGTTTGTAACAGGCAAAACGAATCGAGATAGATATAGACTAATGTATACATAAATGATCAGAATGAAAAGAGAAATCGATTAAGCGGTGACTGTCTGTCCGTCCGTCCGTCTGTCCGTCTGTCTGTGCACACGATAACTCGAGTAAAAATTTAGATATCTTAACGAAACTTGGTATGTACACTTCTTTTGGGCTTAGGACGGATGGTATTGAAAATGGGCACAATCGGACAATAACCACGACTACCTCCCATATAACGGTGATTTTCAGAAATGCGAGAAGTGCGATATTTTAGTAACTACTAAAGATAATTCACTCAAAATTGATATTTACAATAATTTTTAGACGAAAGATAAGAATATTATAAATTCTTGGAAAATGGGCGTGGCCACGCCTACTTATGGTTAATTGTGTATATCTTGGTAACCGCTGCACCAATTTCTTCCACACTTGGTGTAGTAGTATATATTGGCCTTGATACAGCATACCAAATGGCCGAAAATTTTTAAAACCGGACAGTAACCACGCCCACATCCCATATAACGGTAATTTAGAGAAATTAGAAATACTCGATAAATCAGTAAATATTAAAGCTAATTTATCCAAAATTCATGCTTGCAACAATTCTTTACCAAGAAATAGATTTATGGTATAATTTTGGAAAATTGGTGTGGCACCGCCCACTTATGATCAGATATATGTATCTCGGTATCCGTCGTGCCAATTTGTACCAAACTCATTATGGTTATTGTGCTTTCCACATAAAAGCAAAACGTTGAAAATTATTGAAATCGGACTAAAATTACTTCCGCTTTTCATATAACGGTAAATTTCAGAAATGCTTCAAACTTCAACATTTCGAAATTTAAGGACGCTAATTTACTCAAAATTGATACTAAAAACAATCCCTTGAAAAGAAGTAACATTGTTTGGAATTTTGGAATATGGGGTGACATCGTCCGCATATGACTATATAAATTTATCTCATTATGTCTAACTGAACGTTCTATCAAAAATGCTTAAAATAGGGGTAAAAGCACCCCGGCTTACAATTTAGTGGTAGTTTTTCGGAAAGGTGGAAAACATATATTTAATACTTGCGCCGGGTATTTAATGTTCGGCTCCGCCCGAACTTAGACTTTCTTACTTGTTTCCTTGTAGGCACGGGAGAAGCTTCGCTTTCATTTTGAAGAATAAACAATTCTAAAGGAAAGTGGCCAAAAGGAAGAATTTAAAACCGTCATATTATGTGTTATCTTAAACATCTTACATTACATATAGAGCAGCCACTACGAAAAATTAACACTTTACTTGGCTATCCTCAAATTCGTAATTTTTCTCTATTAACAAATTGTCAAATGAGACTAAAAGATGGTCTTTTGATTGATTTAGATCAGAATAGGCCTTCAGGCGTATACATGCGCTGCTAAAGCGGCTTTTGTAAGGTTTTGGCCCATAGTGATAAAGGAAAGAAAGTTGTGTCAAAATATGTCAAAAAATTTTGTTGTCAAAATATGACATAATGAAAACTAGCCTTTATTCGCCCACACAGTCCAGTGTCTAGGATTTCTTTCATTTCATATTTTCTTTAGATGAGAGCTGTTGCTATTTGACCCATATTCGCTTTTTGATTTCTGGAAATATATTTAAAATGCTTTCGAAGCTACTTACGGCAATTTGTTTATTTTCTCGGATAAATTAGCAGACTTTTCCTGTTGTTTTATAAAAAGCTGAAAAGAAGTATACTTCGCAAAGTGTGTTTTTGTCTCTTTCGCTAATATTTTTCAGTAGTCAAAATTAAACGAAAGCAACGCTTCTCCGATTCCCATTAGACTATAGTCAATAGATATAGGCTCAGTTAAAAAAAAGACCTCATCATGTTTAAAGTACATCCATATTTTTTATTTATGTTTTAAATAAAATTTATAAAAAACTACAAATGAATGATGTAACTTTTTTTTTAGATACAATCTGTCTCATTTAGGTACATTTATTTTATGATATTAGGTACAATCTGAAATTTTCATTTTTCATCCCTGCTTTATACTGCAAATTTTGCTTTTTTTTGAAATCTAGCCATTTAAAAATTTTAAATTCCGAAAAACTCTCAGCCCAATATTCCATGTATTCCAAGATTTCATGATATACTATTCCAACTCTTGCCATGAAATCATCACAGATTTGTTCTTTTCCTTTTCTCTGCAATCTTGACAAAATCGACAGCCGCGAGTGAAATAAAATTTGACTCAATTCGCTCCTGAAGTTTAACAAAAACGTGTAAAAAAAAGTTTTCAATCATGACTGGCGGCCTTGTTTGTAATAGAAAATAAGATTTTAAGGCAACATTTGCAAAATTCTCTCAACTGCAGGGAAAAGACTACGCCTTCGAGTTTTACAGTGGCTCAATAATTCTCGATGGTTACTTTCAACAAATTCGCAAAATCCTTTCAATTCTGTTGTTCTGATAGTGTATATGGAAAAATATTCGAACAATTTGTACACAAGACAGTCAATGTCAAACAACCCGAATCTGTTCAAACCGTGGTGAACTGCATTATGTACGATGTGTACTGAGCAACCCATGATGCAATAAAGAAGGTGTTATACCTTCGCTTTCCTCTCGCTCTAATCGCCATATTGAACGCCCTTAGCAAATTCAATTTGCAGCTTTGACCAACTCCTTTTTATACTACAGCGATTTTCATGAAAAAGTACTAAAAATGGTACTCACTAGGGATGTCAATTTTCGGGGTTTTGTCGACCCCGGGATTTTCGGGATCTGAAAATACAATCCCGGGATCCCGGTATTGTCCCGAAATTCAGGCAAAAGTGCAACACATCTGTGATCATCCTATTATAGTATTTTAAATCAGATTGATATAACAAAAAAAAGTACAATTTATTGTAATTCATTTACATATTTATTAAGGCGATAAATCAGTATTTTCAATCAACAAAAAACAAACATAAAATTTGACAAACATATGTATGTATATATGTATATGTATGTATGTACATATCCTTATTAATTTATAACATAGTTTTTGTACTACATAGGCAGTTACTGCTGTACCAAATAGAGTATCTCACAGAAATGTTTTGCATAGATTTTTTTTTTGCAATATTCAGAATATTTTTCATGGTATTTTTTTTTTGTTAATTTAAAAAGATATATATGTGTGTGCAATTTTGAAGTTGCGAAAACATCCCGTTGACATTTTATATTTTTTTTTTGCTACAAAAAAATTCGTTATAAGGAAGAAAATGCCCAACATCGTCAGTAAAAAAAAATTAAAAAATCAAGGGAGTTTTTAGCAACTTTAAAATTGCACTTTATTGTATTAAATGGAATGGACTATAAAACTGCATAATAGAATTTTTTGTAAAAATTATGATTAAAAAGTTTGATATTTTTATGATAATTTGGTGAACTTAAACCAACTTTCTCTAAAGAGTGAAATTTTGATTTACATGATTTTTGTTGTAAAATGAGCTATATATTTTTTTTAATTAACAAAAAAATACCATGCAAAATATATTGAATATTGCAAAAAAAAGCGATGCAAAATATTTTTTTAAGTGACTGTATTTGGTACAGCAGTAACTGCCTATATAACCACCCTGCAGTGAAATCCCAAACTAGTCAGGAAAAATACTAGTTTACAACTAGAATTACCTGACAGAAACCGAACTAGTTCGAAAATGACCAGACTTGTACCAAGTACAAAACGATTTATTCATGCCCTGTTTTATTTGACTTCGTCAGTTTAATACAATAAAGTACACAAAATATTACAACTTTTGTTTGGGTATATTGTAAACCATTAAATCAAATACGTATTCAATTATACCAGTCCTGTTAAATAATGATTAATATTCATAATGGTTATTAATTAAAGCATGTTTTTTGGATAATCGTGTAATAATCAAATACCGATATTACCACCTTTTTAATGATTAATAATTAATTACTTAAAAAAAATTTAATTAATTCATTAATTTTAATTACATCATTATTTTGTTGTTTTTACTGCTTCAGATCCCTATAGCGGTCCTACATAGCGCGCGTTGCGCCCGATCGCAGCGTGACCCTGTAGGCGGCATCTTTTTTCTATGCAGCTTCCTGACACTCCTCATCGCACCAGTTGTTCTTTCGGGCTCGCTGAAATCCGACTACTTCTTCGGCGGCGGTACTTAATGAACGGCAAATGTGGTTCAACTGCTCGCAAATGTCGGTTTGTTTAAGAGTTCTCTCTGAGAGCAGGTGTGAGAGTCGAGTAGCGAAAGAACTGGCTGTCTGTTGTGATTGCAGCTTATCGACGTTAAGCTTTCCTTGCGTATTTGGGCGCACATTTTTTGCTGCACAGAGGCGGGTGCGTATCTTGGCTGCAACAAGATAGTGGTCCGAGTCGATGATTGGACCTCGGAGTGTGCGTACGTTTAAACCACTGGAAGCGTGCCTTCCGTCTATCACAATATGATCGATTTGGTTTCTCGTTTTTTGATCCGGAGACAGCCACGTAGCTTGATGGATATTATTATGCTTGAACCTAGTACTGCACACTACCATGTTTCGGGCCCCGGCGAAGTCGATCAGCCTCAATCTGTTATCGGACGTTTCGTCGTGGAGGCTGAATTTTCCGACGGTGGTTCCAAAGAACCCTTCCTTGCCCACCCTGGCATTGAAGTCGCCAGGCACGATTTTGATATCATGACGGGGGCAGCGCTCGTACGTGCGCTCCAAGCGCTCATAGAAGAGATCCTTGGATGCCTCATCCTTCTCTTTCGTCGGACATGGGCGCAGATGAGCGATGTGTTGAAGAATCTCGCTTTGATGCGGATTGTGGCTAGACGCTCGTCCACCGGGGTGAACGACAGTACTCGGCTACGGAGTCTCTCTCCCACCACAAATCCAACTCCGAATTTGTGCTCGTTTACATGGCAGCTGTAGTAGATGTCGCAAGGCCCCAGACATTGCTTTCCTTGGCCCGTCCAACGCATTTCTTGGATGGCGGTGATGTCAGATTTGGTCCTTACGAGGTCATCAACCAGCCGGGCAGAGGCACCTTCCCCATTAAGGGTTCGGACATTCCAGGTACATGCCCTCAAATTGTAGCCACTGCAGACTTCATTGAGCCCTTAAACCGAATAAGTCGGAGTGGCCCCACCGAAGCTCCCTCTCTTTCTGCCGTGACTCAAGGCTTCACTCACGTTGCCCAGAGTGCGCGAACGAGGACGCAAGAGTCGGGATTGAGTACAGCTATGCAACTGTAACTGCATACCCAGCGCAACGACTACACCCCATTGCACTCTGTACATACATATATATTACCACCATAATTCATATATTTGTGCATATTCCTACATTCGTTCGAACCGAAAAGCATTTGCTTGCATTCCTTACATATACATAACGTCGATGTTTTTGCAGAACCGCTCATCGACCAGTTGCAAAACCGCCTAAATCACCGATGTGGCAAAAATGATATTTGGTAACCCTGAACTCAAGGCAACGAGATTTATGCATAAAAATAGTTAAATTGTTATTAAAACAACAGATTTCTAAAATAATAGCTAGAGAAAATACCGCCAATCAAGGCAGTTCCTTCAAAGAATAAACTGTTTTTTCGCGCTCCTGTAAAATTTGAGTGCCGTAAGATAGGCGGTTTTGCAATTGGTCCATGGGTGGTTCTGCAAAAGCATCGACGATATGAACATATGTATGTATGTATGCTGTATACATAACAAAATCCATAACCAAAACAAACACGAAAAATATCTCCCATAAAACGTCGTTGAAAATTTATCGCAATAAGTTAATCGCGATCAGCTGTTGTGAGTGATCGCGAATAGATTACTTGCATTGTTTTGCTCATTTACGATTGGCCGACATCGGCAATGCTCGTACTTCTCATATTCGAGTGAGAGGAAATTTCTTTGCTTTTTTCGCTCGCTAATGAAAAGCAGCGGAAATTTTTTTCTCGATCGCATTCCGAATGTGAGAGATGATAAATTTGATTGCATTTTTCACTCGCGATAAAAGAATGCAAAAATAATTGTGGAATATTCTTGATCGCGAACGTGAGAGAATGTGCGTAAGAATTTCCGAACCCTGGTTCCTACATTATTAAATTTTATTATACTGAGTTAAGGATTCCCAGAGGATGATTAACTTGTGATTTAAAAACATAAATTTAACCTAATACGGAATACACAATGAGTACCGATATGAGTAGGTATCGATACTTTAGGTCCGATATTTTTGAAGCATCGATATTATTTTTTGATACTACTTCCAAGTAAAAGTATCGATACCTGCATGGTATCGATTCATCCCTAGTCATGGCAGATTACAACTTCGCCTGCTCTCGTCATTGGACTTTTTTAAATTGAATTACTATTTCAAAATTAGGAAAGTCTAAAGCAACGTCTCTGAAAAAATTAGAAAATTTAACGATAATGCTATTCTGTCTAATTGAAGATCCTGTACGTGAACGCGTAAACTTGGGCAAATGAAGGTAAACAATTGCAACCCTTTCCTAGCATTATAAAATCATATAATACTTTTTCAATTGTTTCAAGTGGATTCTGATGTAGTCTTCGAAATTCAGGCCCCTATTGCGAGTGTCGATTGGCAGTAGAATAGAAATTTTTCGACCGAGCCGATCATCTTTTATTTTGCTATTGTGTAACTTGATCGATAAAAAGTTGTACTATTGTGAATATTTGACTGATTTGCAAGCAGCTGTTTGTTTGTTTAAATTTGTTTTTCTTTCTTTCTTTTGAAGCACTTACATCATTTTTAAAATGATTGCTTTTATTATAAAATTTAAAAAATGGACACAGTTGAAATATGGTTTAGTGATGAGGAAGTTGATATGGAAGCTAATAGATTACACTGGACCACAAATTTCAACTTTTTCTCTTTACCAGAAACGCCGTTATGAAATTCTTATGTAAAATCACCCCCTGATTCCGAAAATCAAGGTTATTTTTAATTTTATGGTACCGTTTTTGAGATATTTGCAATTTACCGTTTTTGCAAAAAAAAAAAAATTGGGTCCACTTTATCATATATATCTCAAGAACGAATTAAGCAATTCCAAAACGGTTTGA
>NW_023458561.1:5487859-5521383 GCF_013731165.1 Rhagoletis pomonella | reverse complement strand
TCAAACCGTTTTGGAATTGCTTAATTCGTTCTTGAGATATATATGATTAAGTGGATCCAATTTTTTTTTTTTTGCAAAAACGGTAAATTGCAAATATCTCAAAAACGGTACCATAAAATTAAAAATAACCTTGATTTTCGGAATCAGGGGGTGATTTTACATACGAATTTCATAACGGCGTCTCTGGTAAATTTTGGCCGTCGACCAGTGTTATTAGTGTTGGCTAAAGCAAGGAGGGAATTGCGAGATTCGTCGGATCCCTTGGAGTTGGAAGATGAAGTGTATGTACGTATGTGAATTTTATAAATAGAAGTTGCATTCCCGATGCTTCACGGTTTTTAGGTTTCACAGGATTTGCAGGAAAAGCTGTTTTCCTCATTAATACACTTTATGGAAGTTCAAGAAATACGGTACGGTTTAGTTATTTCTACAATGATGTTGAGTATTTGTGTCTAAACGCGTAACTAGAGTTTAAAAACTTTAACATACAAGTGTAGTAAAAGAATTAAACTTTAATTTAAAATAAAGATTCCAAATTTCCGAGCACTAGTCAGTTAATAAATTAAGCAGTTTTTTGTAAACTTTGATTTTGGTTCTGCGCAAAAACAGTGTGGATGGCGTAGCCGGAGTTATATGCACAAGAAATATTCTATATCTTTCACCATATAAGCGGAGCTTCCTCCCCTACTCTTTCCGGAAATTCCTTTGCCTATGTCTCACTCTCCTGCATCAGCACGACCAACCGCGCAAGTTGCTTACAATTTTTGATCTGTAATTCAGACATATACACACATATGTATATTTCACAATTTACAACTTCCGGTTCAATTGACTTACTTTTTATCCATTATAGTACCACTTTCTTATGTAAATTTTATAAACGCAAACTCCAACGACTAAAAAACAGCAATAGAAGGATGAGCGATTAAAAAGTATGATGTAGCCCTTGAATCGATGTTACTCACGATAATGCGACGTACAGGAGCTGTTGAGCGCATACGATCTTACCAATGACTTGCTTGGACTTATGAATCGTTATCGCACACGCAGAGACTAGAGGAAAATAGTAACGCTTTACCATTACTGTTCTAATGCTAATGCTATAGAGGATGCCCTGTGTTCTATTGGTACCACCAGAGGAGAAAGATTGTACTTTTGTATTGATGCCGCTGCTTTTCTTCTGTTTTTTTTAGATTTGTGAGAATCTGGGAATTTCAGCCATAAGCGAGCCATCACAACACGCAAACTTTTTCAGCTTATTGGCTATTCTGCAAAAATCTTTGGTCCATGTTGTCCATTTGTGCCATATTGGAATACATACTTACAAAATGCTCCTCTGTAATGGCGTAGCGGCCAAACTCGTGACTTTACACCAGCTTATTGTTACCCGATCATTGCTCGAGTTTTAACGATCGTATTCCCTGTATGATGTTTATTGGGTTGTGTTGCCGAGAGGAAGATACTCCATGAAGTAAGCCGTTGAAGAAGTTTTGTGCTACTCTGATGTAATGCAGAGCTTTAGTATATGGTCCTGCCTTGGTTGGTTAATTTTGGGTAACTCCTTGACCTTTACAGCATAAAGATTATAGAACAAAACTAATGTCGATAGGTGGCACTGCAGTCGAGATATTTCTAAAATCCGTATTTACATACCGATTTGATTAAAATTCGAAACATTTATCAAACACCTAAACATATATATATATTGTGTGAAAATAGGCTCGATAGGTGGCGCTGGAGTCGATATATTTCTAAAATCCGAATTTCCAGGCCGATTTGATTCAAATTCAAAACATTTATCTAGGGGCACGTATATAAATACGTTGTATAAACTGAAGTGAAAATAGATAAATCAACTACTACAGTGTATAGCGACCTACATTTTTCACAGAGAGCCAGAAACTTCAACATTCAAAAAAATTGTAATAATTCCTGGAATGATGTTTAGTATGTAAAACAAATTTCGGAAGCAAGAAATATTGGACTCTTTAAAATTTTTTCCACAGAAAAATTTGTAGCCCTAATCACTTTTGCAAGAAAGTATCAATTGTTTTCCAGCATAATGCATTTTCTTAAGGACGCAGGTACATAGCTCTAACACATACATATGTATGTATTCCCTGTAGTGAAACGAAATAGTGCGGAACTGGTTCGGTTCTAGTGCGTTTGGAACCATGACTACTACGCGTTAATTTTCTTTTGCATGCTAGCGACTGGCGAATTTAACATTGCGAGAAAGTGAATTATTTTAATGAAATTATGCACAAGGTTTGGAACTCTGATTTTTGGGGATTTTGTTGTAGAGTTGACCACATTTTTATAAAAAATTACCGAAAACTAAAATATTTAAAAAATAGTTGCCTGTATTGTAAAAAAATCGTTGTACTGAAACTTTATTGACTGACTGTATTAAGGTAGCTATGCTGGATTGCATAAAAAAAAATTAATTTGTCTTTTTCTTAAAAAAAAAAGGTAGCTCTGGTGGCTTGCATTTTTAAATAAATTTAGTGAGAAAGTGGTAATTATTTTGACACTTTTTTTTTTAAATGCCTCTTTTTCTGCAACTGCATTGCCTTTCTCAATTGTCCTTAAGGATCTTGGCCTTTGTTTATGGAATCACTAAGTATAATGATTATTAAGCAACTCAAAAACTATACCAGCGTGATTACCGACGTATCCTTTTGAGAAGTAGCCGCACCCTTATAAAAGGAATAAGACCCAAACTTTTCAGGTCAAAATTTCAGTAGGTTGCATCTGTATGGCCTTTCAATTTTATAAATTATCGTTATTTTTAAGTGGAAAAATAAAACTCAAAATTAGTGATAATATCTGCGCGAAAAAATAAAAATCATAAAATAATCATTATTTGTAATCCCAAAAATAAAAATCAAATAATAATTATTTCCGTTTGAGCGAAAAAATAAAATAATTATTCATAAAATAATGATTAAATGCTGATTTAAATTATTTTACTCATAATGATTATCTTCCCTGCTTTTAAAATTTAAAATAAAATAGTTTAGTGGAAGTACCACATTTCACTGCTTTTGGACTGGTGCGGAACTAGTTATTACTGGACTGGTTCGTTTTTGGCTGAAAAGAATTAGTACTGAACTAGAAATCTGGTTCACTAGTTCGTGTTTTCCCTACAGGGTTTGGGCTCTTTTAAACTTTTTGCGTAAGAAAGTAGGTAAACAGGGTTCTCCAGTATAATGCATTTTATTAAACACGCAGGTACATAAGTAGATCGTTAGAGCGTATCTATTCATGTATATAAAGATAGATGTTGGTTAAGGCTAAGGTTAAATGTTTCCTAGGTAGGTATGTTAGTTAGGGTTTATTTACTGAGATCGGAATATGCAATGTATTTTGGGCCTATTTTAAGAATATTAAAAATTTAATCAGTTCCGCAGTAAGCATGTGCACTCTGCAGTGCTAAGTACAGCAAAATATAATAACTGTTAAAATTACTATAAAGGCTGTGGTTAAAATACAATTCAAATTTGTTCAATATTGTGGCAATTTATTTGTGCAATAAAGTTTTGCTGATTGACATCTTATAAATTCAAACGCATTTTTCACGTCGTTCCCGTACAATTATGCCTCCAAAGCGACAAGCAATTGGCCGATCTACACCTCAAGCACGGAAGAAAAGAGCATTACGAGCCTCAGAATCAGACGAACAACGAGCATTAAGGCTAGAAAATCTTCGAGTACATGCCGCTGAGACCCGTTCGTCTGAATCATCTGAACAACAAGAAGTGAGGTTAGAAACTGATCGAATACGTACTACTCAGGCCCGTTCGTCTGAGACAACTGAACATCGGGAAAGAAGGCTGCAAAATGTTCGAATAAGCACCGCTCGATCAAGACGAACACTGCACCCTGATTTAAATCTTGGGGCATTCCATTTTGACAGTAATAATAATTACAGTCTTCATCCAAGTGTCAACATTGGAAAAATGGATAAAATTTGCATGTATTGTAGCGCCCTCAAATTTAAGAGCGAAACGCCACGAATGTGCTGCGCCAGTGGAAGAGTTAAACTGCCAGAATTACCTCCACCGTCCGAACCACTATCAACGTTGCTATCAGGTGCTACACGTGAGTCAAAGCATTTGTTGGAAAACATCCGCAAATACAATTCATGTTTTCAAATGACATCGTTCGGTGCAACGAACATCGTGCGCGAAAATTACATGCCAACATTCAGAGTCTAAGGGCAAATTTATCATCGTGTCGGATCGCTTCTACCATTGCCGGACGCAGATCACATGTTTCTTCAAATTTATTTCATGGCCAACAGTGATGAACAACACAATGAATTAGTTCAGTTGTTTAAAACCGCCATTCAACGAATGCCAGCCGATGACTACGCAGTTGTAATTCGAGCAGACAAAAGACCCGTTGCCCAACACGAAAGACAGTTCAATGCACCAACAATCAATGAAGTGGCGATCGTGATAATTGGCGAAGAATTCAAATCGCACGACATAATTCTTCATCGTAGAAATGGTGACGTTCAGCGAGTATCCGAAACTCATCGCTCATACGACGGATTGCAGTATCCGATTCTGTTTTGGCGAGGAGAAGATGGATATCCTTTCAGCATCAAAATGAAAAATGCACCAACAGACGAGGAAACGAATAAGAAAGTCAGTGCCATGAATTATTATTCGTATCGATTGATGATTCGTCAAGACGCTGAAAACCACATTCTGAAATGTCGACAATTGTTCCATCAATACATCGTCGATATGTACGCGAAGATTGAAACCGAACGACTCCTATACATTCGATTGAATCAAACCGAGTTGCGTTCTGAAGAGTACATCCATTTACGAGACGCAATCGTTAATGATGGTAACGTGAATCCAAACGAATTGGGAAGAATGGTCATATTACCGTCTACATCCACGGGGAGTCCACGGCACATGCATGAATACGCACAAGATGCGATGACATACGTTTGCCCATATGGCCGTCCAGATTTGTTCATCACATTCACATGCAACCCAAAATGGGATGAAATTAAAGAACTTCTGTTAGCTGGACAATCATCTTCGGACCGCCATGATATTACCGCAAGCGTATTTAAACAAAAATTTAAAGCTTTGATGGATTTTATTAACAAGCATCACGTTTTTGGAGAGACTCGATGCTGGATGTATTCCATTGAATGGCAGAAAAGAGGATTGCCACATGCACATATTTTGGTTTGGCTAATCAACAAAATTACGCCAGATCAAATTGACCAAATCATCTCAGCAGAAATACCATATAAGGCCATTGATCTAGACTTATTCGAAGTCGTTACCAAAAATATGATCCATGGTCCAAGTGGCGCATTCAATAACAATTCCCATCAGACATGCATGGAACGATACCCAAGAAACTTGGTTTCTGATACCATTACTGGCAAAGACGGATACCCACTGTATCGTCGACGATCAGTTGAGGATGGCGGCATATCCATCGTTCTGAAAGTACGAAACGTTGATGTTGAAGTCGATAATCGTTGGGTTGTGCCATATTCACCGTTGCTCCCAAAGACCTTCAAAGCACGCATTAATGTTGAGTATTGCAATTCAGTGAAGTCAATCAAATACATTTGCAAATATGTCAACCAAAGAAGCGACATGGCAGTCTTCAGAGTAGGGAATGTGGCCGCACAGCTCGATGAAATCAACCAATACCAACTTGGACGCTACATTAGCAGCAATGAAGCAGTGTGGCGCATCTTATCATTTTCCATCCATGGACGACATCCAACAGTAGTACACTTGGCGGTGCATCTCGAGAATCGGCAACAACTTAAACTGCATTTTACTCACTGTGCCAGGATGATACTTTTGCAAAGACTCTACTTTATTCTGAGGTACCGAAATTCTACACATGGAATGCATCGGCTAAAAAGTTTCAACTCCCAAACAAGGTAAAGCAGTTGAAGGACATCCCAATTTGTATTCCTGTGACGCATTGGGTCGTCTGTACACTGTTCACCCGAACATTACAGAGTGCTTCTATCTGCGATTGCTGTTGATCAATGTACGTGGACCGACATCCTTCCAAGATTTAAGAGCAGTCAACGGTCAGCTGTGCGCCACTTATCGCAAAGCTTGCCAGGAGCTAAATCTTGTTGAGAATGATGCACATTCGACCAGCGAACGACATTTTCGATCGTGATTTGCAACGAGAAAAACACACTTTGATTCTGACGAACTGGAAACATTTGTTCAGACAAATCTTCCGCAATTGGTTCCAGAATAATGCATTGCGTATGACAGAATTATGCGTGCAATTACAGAACAAAGCGGTGGACTGTTTTCATAGATGAGCCTGGTGGTACAGGCAAGACTTTTCTTCTTTCACTCATTTTGGCAGCCATCATCTGGAATTGCGGCAACTCTTTTGAAGCACCAACATGCAACATCAGTAAAAACTCTGGAATGGGCAAAGTACTCCAAGCGTGTCAAATTATCATATGGGACGAATGTACAATGTCTCACAAGAAAGCATTGGAAGCGCTTGATCGTACACTGCGAGATCTTCGGGGGTGTACTCATTTTATTGTCTGGTGATTTTCGACAAACACTGCCGGTTATACCACGTTCAACACCCGCTGATGAACTTAATGCATGTCTCAAATCATCAGTTTTATGGCGTCATATACAGAAAGTGACTCTGAAAACCAACATGCGTGTAAAAGTACAACGGGATACATCAGCTGGTAATTTTGCAAAAGAATTAATAGATATTGGAAATGGGCGAATGCAAATTGATGATTCTACACAATGTATCACCTTGTCAGCAAACTTCTGTAGGATCACAGAAAGCATAGCCGATTTGGTGCAAAAGGTATTCACAAAGATTGCACAGAACTACAAAAATCATCAGTGGCTCAGTACGTGTGCTATATTAGCGGCCAAAAACATCGATGTCAATACCATCAACATCACTATTCAGAATGGAATACACGACGAAACGACAACATATAAGTCCATCGATACTGTGGTGAATCAAGACGAAGTTGTCAACTATCCAACTAAGTTCTTGAATTCGCTTTGCCAGGCATGCCATCGCACGTTCTAACATTGAAAATTGGCGTACCCAACATTCTTCTTCGAAACATAAGTTCATCACGACTTTGCAACGGAACCAGACTCTCAGTCAAGAAAATGATGAACAATGTTATCGAAGCAACAATTTTGACTGGAAAATTCCAAGGTGAAGACATACTGTTGCCACGCATCACATTGATCCCGACAGATATGCCATTCAAATTCAAACGTTTGCAGTTCCCGGTGCGACTCGCTTTCGCAATGACTATCAACAAAGCACAAGGACAATCGTTGCAAGTATGTGGATTAAATTTGGAGAATCCATGCTTCTCACATGGGCAGCTCTGTGTGGCCTGCTCACGCGTCGGAAAACCTTCCGATTTATTCGTTTACGCACCAGATGGAAAATGAAGAAATATTGTGTATCCCATAGCACTTCAATAAATATCGAATTGAAACGAAATACTGCAATGTCACAATTTTTTCAAAATGAACAAAAACAATAAAAGGACTCAAAATGAATTGAATATTTGTGTAATGTCTTTCCTTCATATTTATTTTAGTTGGTGGCATAGCAACGCGCGCAGGGTACCGAAAAATATCACGTTATTTGAAAACAATAATTTTAAAATATTTGTTCAAAATTAACATTTGAAAACATGTACATACATATACCTATTCGACAGTAGCTAAGTGTGCAGAGAAACGTGCGTTTTTCATGAGGTCTCAGGTTCTTATGCCGGCAGACGAACATATTAAGAACTATTTATAAAAGTATAATTAATTTCTGAGTATAATTAACTATGAAAAAGCATATGTGAAGTTGAAAAAGCATATGTGAAGAAAAGTATTCGTTTCACAACCCTTCGTGGCACTTTTCTATAAACCTTTCTTTCAGTTTTCGGATCTCTTTCCGCGTTTTTTGCTGGCTATACACATATACATACATGCACGATCGAGAGAAATAGAGATTGCGCCAATCGCGGTACCGCTAATCCGCTCTTTGTGATTTTGACAGAATGAGCTGTGTGCGTGACGTCATCTTGGTGCAATTGTTGAATGTGAGCATACGAAAAAAACCAAATAACAATTTTCATATTTGTGCGTTAATATTTCTGGGTGGTTTTAAACAATTATTGAGACATTAAAAAGCAAAATGAGGTGTGCAGTGGCAAAGTGTAATAGTGAAAACAAAAGGAAAGCGTGCTATATAAGTTTTTTTTTCGTTTCCTACGGACGCAAACCTGGCGAAAAAGTGGAAGCAGTTCTGTCGGGGAGGACATGCATTAAACACCAAATCGAGCTTTGTGCTATGTGTGTGAGCTATGAGCTTCTGGAACTATGTTGGCCTTTCCTTGGTGAATTGTAGTAGGTATATTTCCATGGTGAATGTAGACAGTTGCTGGTTTAGTTTGCTGGCAATGGCATACATACAAAAGCAGTTTCTACAGTAAATAGATACATGAACTTCACTACCTACTTATTTTTGTTAGTACCTGATTCTTTTAGTGCTGGTATGAGGTAATGCACCAGTGGATAAGGTCGCCAGGCGCTAATTCAAGCGGCATCTTACCGCGCTGTTACGTACCTAATACAAAACAGTGCCCAAATTATTTTACATTTAAAAGCTCAGCTTAAATTATGTTTTACTGACATAGAATATTTGCTTCCAAAAAAGCCACACTCATGCATCCTCTCGGAAATGGTACAAAAGTCATCAAATAAAAGCTGTGGAGGCAACAGCTGTGGAGTTTATGGTGATTGGCTACCGTCCACAAATATAAATATGCACTCTGCATGGCTTTTTAAAATGGCAAGTCGAAAAATTCACTTTGCTGCACACCTTCCTTTTGGTCTACATGAAATTGCAAACACTGTTAATACATCAATTTTTTCATGTGCTAAAAATCGTACTTATCTAAAGGGCTACATGTCCAAAATTATTGCTACGTGTTCCTAATTAATCAATCTTTGTATATTTATTGATTCCTGCAAAATGGGGCCATGTAATATTAAAATCAACACATTTTTCTGCATTGTTTACATATTTTTATATGCGTTTTGGCATTTCTCTCTCGCAATTGCACCAAGATGACGTCACGCAAAAATTACGCTCAAAAATCCTCTCTCATTGGCGCAATCTTGTATTCTATCATTCTTGACATACATGCATATCGTCGTATAAAGTACAAAACCACGTATCGTCATTCTGCAAAATCGCGTAACTGACATTTGCTGCCAAAAATTGGATTTGCTTACAGAAGCCGTTGACTCAATCCTTATCCATTCGTCCTGAAATATACTATCCAGAAATGCGATTGCTTTATAAAAAAGAGAACCATTTTGAAATATGAGTGTTTTTACTATCTAGATAATAATTTATACAACCTCACATAGGCGGCTTTGCATTTTGTTGATACGCGGTTTTGTACTTTAAATTACGATATATAGATTATTAAAGACGATCTAAATTACACTGTGTGACAAAAAAAAATGTATATAGTTTTTTCGAGGTTAACACTTGTTGTAGGTCTATTCAAGCAGTAAAATCGACATACTCAGAATTTTAAATACACACTCAAAATCTGGGCTTAAGGTCAAAACCCGCGTTTTTCAAAGCGTGACGCACAGGTATACTTGCTCGTAACTTTATTTCTGTTTACCCGGTGAAAAATACGTATATATGCATATGATTCAAGATAAGAGATTTCGCTGCTTACAACAATGTTTCAATTGATAATTTATGTTAAGAAATGGCAAAGGAATCAATGATCAATGTGGTAGATTTCAAAAAAATGTAGAAGATCTCAGGTTTGGATCAAACTTTGTACAAAAATTAAAAAAAAACTGCAAGGTTTCACCTAAATTGCAAACATTTTAATTAGAATCTAAAACAAAATTAATTTTAGTATAATAAAGCGCAAGATTGAAGTTGATAAAAATTGCGAGTTTTGCAATTTTTTCCTTGACAGCTTCGAACATATTTTGAAAGATTTCCGCAACCTTGCGGAGTGCTGCCAGCTTTTCTTTTTATCACATCACGATGTAGCAAACAAATTTGGCTCGTTCCAGAAATGCTGCTTGGGATTTGCCGATTCTGACAATTCTCAAGCAAAAGTAAACAACGCTTTAGAAATTTGAGATGCACTGAAATTTGCTAATCCTTTCACAAAAATTGCCGGTTTTTATCATTTTCGCTATTAATTCTTTTTATAAATCATATATTTTGCAATTTAACACAATAAAACCACGTTTGATGTCGAAAAATTGAATATTGAGAAAATTTACTATTTTACAGTTTATTATATCCTCCCATTCTGCCTGTTGTTAGTGTTTAGTGTTGGACAATTTTTGCTCTTAAAATTAAGAAAATTTTGTCGAGCCAAAATAAAACTACTCAAAAACGCGAATATGTGGTAGATTTCAGACCTTGTGTCGCAGATCTACAACAATGGGTTATACGTCCGATCACTTAAAGGAATCTTACAGAGTATATGCAAACGTCTAATTTTTAACATTTTTTCATTTTGAATTACGACTTGTCCGACTATTTTGTTTACTAGTATACATACATAGGGTGCCCATCGAATTTGTATTTATTTTTTTATTTCAAGGCCCTAACCCCTAATTTCCTTACTTTTTATGATAAATATTATTGCCTATTTTTATAGGTTTTTTAAAAATCATTTAAAGTTCGCGACTTGTCATTTTAGGTCAGAAAATATGGTTTTATAGATTTATCAGTTTAATTGTACTACATATTTTGTAATTGTATAAATAAGGAATCGTCAAAACTTAAAAAATAGGAAAAATAAATTTTTTTTATTTGCTCAATGAAAATCCCGACAATCCAAGAATGACAGCAGATTATTATACATCATTTTAAAGGCCTATAAATCCTCTTCTCACAACATGTTCAATCTTTAAAATTTATTGAAAAATAGTCATTCAAAACTGATAAATGTACAAAACCGCGTTTTCTAGCTTAAAATGAAATGAAATGAAAGGTATATTTACAATTTTTGTTTTTTAGTTTTTTGAGGTGCTACCCCCTAAAATTGTTATACATATATAAGGAGAAAACATTTATCATTTAATATAGACTCAATTGACCCAGATTAACCCATGTCACAAAGGTGTTGGAATAATGGACCATGTATCGTGGTTCTGTGCGTTATTATCTACTTACTCGTACATATAAAAAGTCCTAAATATACATAAACATTTTAAAGAAACAAAATCAAACTTATTTTTAACCGACTTCACAAAAAGGCGAAGGCTATCAATTATCAATTCGTCGAAATATTTTTTTTTTACGTATTTTACCGCGTAACTTTGGAGCACGTTAACCGATTTCTTTTTTTAAAGGAAAGGTGTTACCCCACAGGTGGTCCCATACTAATTTGGTTAAAATCCGATCATTGGATCATGAAGAAATTAATGATAATCTTAAATTTGTATATGAGAATTTAAGTCGGTTTTGTTTTTTGCTTAAAAATTACTTGTCCATTTATTTATGAATGATGGGGTGAACAGAAATAATTTTATTTTGCATCATGCTATGTTTTATACAATAGTAACCGTGCAAAGGCCGCTAATAAGGTGGCTAGCCAAAGGCAGCACTGACGCAAAGTGATACTGTCGTTATTTCAACTTCAACCCGTTTGTGGCACGGGTTAGACTTGATTAATTGAGCCAAAATTTTTAGGGAATTACTTTTTCAATAAAGGTAACCATTTCAAGGGGTAGCACCCGCAAAATTCCGATTTTCAAAAATAAGGGCCACTTTAATGTACATATATAAGAAAGAAGCCGTAAGGAGTTCTGTTTTTAATTAGCTATACATTTTGAAAATCAATTAGGGTTTGGCTGAGACATTCGACTTTGACCAATATGTTCTGCACTTTTTCTATCAAGCAAGTATGTGCTTCAACCTATGAAAAACGCGTTTTTTATGTGGACAATATTTGTCACTTTACTGCTGTGCGCAAATGTGTGCCAAATCATTTGGATCTTTGGCAGCCAAATCGTCTGATCGCAAAACAAATCATTTGTACATCGCTATCCAAATGCAAAAATGTGGGCAAATCTAAATTTGCCATTTTGTGTACAAATGTACAAATCGTGTGAACCCTGCCTAATAAACAATAATTCCTTAAAGCAAAACCCAAAAATTTATCGAAAATAAAATCGATGATAAGTGCATTGGAAAATGCATTTATGTTAACAGAGACTTTGAAGTATTAAAAAATGGCTGTGAAATAATGTTAGAGTTATTATTCCAAAGAAATTAGATAGCTAAAATTTTAGTATTACAACATTGGAATTTCTACTATTACTTACATACATATCGTCGTTAAAAGTACAAAACCGCGTAACTGAAATTTGGTGCAGAAATTGGATTTGCTCACATAAGCTCTTGGCTCAATTCTTATCCATTCGTCCTGAAATATGAGTGTTTTTACTATCTAGAAAATAATTTATGCAACCTCACTTACGCGGTTTTACATTATCTCGATATGCGGTTTTGCATTTTGTTGATACGCGGGTTTGTACTTTAAACGATGATATATTATTTATTGGAGATATTTTAATGTAAATAAATAAAAACACCTGCTGTGCCAAGCAGTTATGATTACATTTCATTACATAACACCCAAGCTATACAATTGTCCTTCCGTATTCTCCTAAAGCAAAATTAGAGAAGAAATGAAATATAACATCGTTACATAAAGTATTTTTCATAGAATCAAAAGGATGAGCTGATTACTCATTGTAAATTCTGGGTAAATGCATTTGAAATGATTCTTGCCTAAATGAATGCAGGTTAATTAACTAAATCAAAGAATGATTGTTCTTTGTCACCAAAAAAACACTATATTTAACTATACAAATATGGGTATAACTATTTTCAAAGAATGTCACTTAGACCCTTATTATTCTAACCCCTTCATTTGTATAAAGACGTGGGGGGAAACCCGCAGGTAAAAGCTAGTATCTAATAAAAAGTAATGAGAATTGCATCGGGGCTGAAAATGTTGGATATATCCTCCTGACTTTCTTCTTCACTTGAGGAATCCAGCATAATGGCGAGATTGTTGTTTAAACACCGCTTACTAGCCAAACAAGATGTGTCAGGTTTTTCTAAAGCTTTTTAAGAACAATTTTTCATTTTCATCCCTTTGGCTGTTTCAGAATATGAGAAACCTGTAACGTCATCAGCGTTTTTCGATTTGAGTATTTTTAACACTTTCTTCTGCGACTGATTTGAAAGATGTGTGCTTATAGCGAGCTAAATACATAGGTGGATATGGAAAATAAATTATTATTTTTCGTGCATGAAAATTTTGAACTAAATTCTGTTTACAAAATCCTGGTTGCCAGCCGAATCCGACCAGAATACTGTCATGTATTTAAAAATAAGTAAGAGCAGTGCTGTCTTCGGCTATGCCGAAGGCTTCATACCTTTACAAACCTTAACAGATTACTGCATTTGAAGAATTTTATATAGTCACATCATACATAGATGGAGGAGATACATATATAAAAGATCATATCTAAGCAATCAGAGATATGGAAAATATACCTTATATAGCACCCATCTAAGTGATTTTCACTGCTATGTGATCGGTATAAAAACCGGTAACACAATTTAATGGGTTTATCTTCCTATATAAAGGAGATATATGGCAAAAACTGGTATCTTAACAATGAGTGGTATAAGAGATAAAGCTTATACAGCATATATTTTGACGATTCTCTCAGTAGACTTTGTATTATTATTTATAAAATGCCTTTCGAAATTTATCGGTTTTAGCTGTCCAAATAAAGGAGTTTTACAGTAAAACCCCATATCTGAACAATCAGTTGTATGGAGGATATAAATAGGTTATAGTGACCCGGTCTTTGTTAATTTTACTGTTATGGCAAAACATCTCATATCTGAACAATCAGTGCTATATCAGGAGCTATATGTAATAGTGACCCTATCTTAGGGCTGCCAGACGTCCCGGTTTTCCCGGACATGTCCCGGTTTTAGACTATTTGTCCCGGTGTCCCGGTCCAACCTTAAAATGTCCCGGGTTTCGTTTTAATGTCCCAGTTTTTGACTTGATTGCACAAATTTGAATAAAAGTTCAAAAATCACTACACGAAGAGAAAAAACAAGTTGTAATATTCAGAAAAATGTTATGAATTTACTGGGGGAAATAAGGCATAGTAAACATGAATATTTTCTAATCGATTATCGTTTAAAAATGTTCGTATTTAAAAATAATACTTTCATTACAAGCACGCGTGGTGTTCATTCAAACTCAACATTTAAATGCACATTTACATATCTTGCTGGAGCTGAGTGCGCGAAGATGCTTGCCACAATTTGCTAATTTCCAGAGGGTCAAGGTTCAATTCCCATTACAACCAGCATGGAATTTAAATATTTTTTTAACTTAATTATGAAAAAGCAATCGGTAATTGCAAATCGCTTCAAATTAATATTTGAATTGAATATTTCTATACTAAAATTTGTATACTTAAATGTATTACGAGTTGGGTTGGTGCTCTTTCATATGCAATTTTTTTTAATTTAGCATTTTAATTCTAAATTTCTTTCTCTCAGTGCACCGGTTTAATTTGTGAAATAGTTACATTTCGAGATAGTTGAACTTTGCACAAGCAATAGTTGATGATTAGTATATGTACCTAAATACGTTCAAAATGACGTGCACACAGTTTTACAATTATATTAAAGAAAAAGACAGAAGTTTTGAAACAAGTTCACAGCAACGAAAAATATGACTGATATTTTAATGTTATCTTGTACTTAAATTTTTTTCTTTCATGAAACCTAGAGTACTTATAAGTACAGTGCCGTACAAAATTATTGGCTCGGAGGCTCTTTCATCAGATCACAATTTCTAATCAGATCTTTTAGAAAAATTTTTAAAATGTAGATTTTGAGCCAATTAATAAAGTGCAAGTCTGAAGTTGCCAGAAAATTTCGTTGATTTTTAGAATTTTTTATTTATTTTTTTACTGACAGTGTCGTCCATATAAAAAGAATTGTCGAACATAGTTTGTATGGAAGAAACTCTCAGTAAAACCAATACCAAAAATCAACTAAAATTTAATGGGCTGCAAAACTTCATTTTAAAAATTTTTATAAAAAGTCTGATTAGAATGTTGTAAACTTTTATGCAAATTTATTGGATTTTCCCGAGTTTAGCACAAACTTTAAGAACTTTATTCTTATGATTTTTCATATATTTAGTATAAACTGTATTTTTATAAAGAATAAAAAAAGGTTCATGCATTGTGAAAAATTCTCTGTGCTTTAGTTGTGATAAGTGGTTTTGTTTTGTTGGCGTACGTTGTAATGATCTCATGATGTCATGTTTTTATATTTTTGTTTTTATCTGTCAAAATAAAATTTTACTACATCCTTTCGCACGTCGAAATGAAAGGGAAGGGAGCGAGAGGCCCCCCTAAAGTGTCCCGGTTTGGCAACAGAGATATCTGGCAGCCCTACCCTATATTTTTTTTTAATTTTCACTGTCAGTTTCTGGTAATAATTAGTGAAAACAGTGCGAAATTGCACATTCCTAGCTCTATACTGATAGCTGAACGATCAGTTGCATGGGAGATATATGTTATAGTGACCCGATCTTTATTATTTCCACTGTGAGTATTCTATTAATAAAGAGTGAAAACGGTGCGAAATTTCATATTCCTAGCTAAATTAATGGAGAAGTTATAACAAAATATCTCATAACTGAAAAATCAGTTGTATGGAGGCTATAGGTTATAGCGACCCGATCTTCGACATTTTAACTGAAAGCATTTGTTTGATAATAAGTGACAACTGTGCAAAATTTCATGTTCCTAGCTACTTAAATGGAGGAGTTATAACGAAAAATCTTCTATTTGAACAATCATTTGTACGGGAGCTATAGGTTATAGTGACCCGATCTTTATAACTTTCACTCTAAGTTTTCTGTTGATAATGGGTGGAAATATTGCAAAATATCATGTTCCTAGCTGCATAAATGGAGTAGTTATAACGAAAAGTCGCATATCTGAACAATCAGTTGTATAGGAGCTATGTGTTATAAATAGTTGTCCGCTTTTTCCGGTTCCGACAAATGATTTATACATTATAAAAATACACCTACCTACCAAATTTGATCCGGATATCTCGAAAACTGAGAGACTAGATTACATACAAACAGAAGGACAGACAGACAGACGGACAGACTGACAGACTGATAGACGGACAGGGGGACAGACGGACAGACGGACATGGCTAAATCGACTCAGCTCGACATTCTGATCATTTAAGTATACATTTTAAAGGGTCTATCTCTTCTTATTCTGGTACTTACAAACATAGGACCAAAGTTATAATACCATTTCATGCTCATGAAAGATATAAAAAGCAAAACTCCTAATTAAAGGTCAGACCTATAGCTTTTTAATTATTTTAGCATCGATTCTCTTTATAGCCAGAACATTTCTGCTGTAAATCCCTATTGAAGGAGCTTACTCTTTGAGTTTAAATAGCAAAGAGGGGATATGTAGAGGGACATTTTTACCACAGAAGTTTTTAGCCAAGGATCCAAGGTATTATATCCCCATTAATAGAATATTGCCCGAGAAGTAAACAAAATTACTGTTTTTTAAATTTTTGCTAACAATAAATTCCCCATTCGAAACGATTGAAAGGAATATATGTAACATCAAAAGCAAATCACGAAAACTCGGTTTAAAATTATAGAACAACCTTCCTTCTTTTATGTGTAGTATTTTTTTTAAAGATTGGTAAAAAAAATTAAAATCATAATAAAGAAAGAAACTAATGCAGGTATTTGAGGCACAGAAAACAAAAAAAAATATTATTAAAATGACCATGTTCTCTTTGACGTACGTCAAAGGTCAAGTAGAAGTGGGAACTTGTATGACTGCCAATTGAGAGCTCGGTTATATACATTAAAGGTCTGCATTGGAATTCAGTTTGCTTCACTGTGAAGTTTAAAGAGGGCATGGAAGGAAGAGAAGTGAAGATGTTGAGCGCTGTATACATAAAAAAAAGTATGTTCCTAAAAAAAGAGGAACATAAATCAGCAGTACCATGCTGTTAAACTTCCACAAAAAATATGTTCCTCCACAAGTATTTTTTGAGTATATTTGGAAGTTTTCGATTAATGCTACATAATGTTAATGTTAGAGCTGACACTTATGTTAAATAGCAAACATGGAGAAACAATGGAGGGCGCTCCGAATATTTAGCCAACAGAATATTTTTATAAAGAAAGTGGATCATTTTATACAGAGAGCCGATTTTTATTTGTACAATACGATACTTTCATTTCCCAATACCAGGCGCTCATACATATGAAGTAGCAAGCTTTCCCTACCCAGCCAGCAAAATCATCGTAAACGAACTCGAAACTGGATATTTTCTCGAAGAAAAACAGACTAAAATGTCGTTTATGATAGCCGTTTACGATTCGTTTTCGAGTACTTTTTCGCTTGAAATTGTCGATCGCCTACGAACAGTCGTAAACGGATCGAAAAAGCATTCGTATGCGAATATTATATATTATAAAATATTGTGGTTCAAGAAAAATTTCCAACAGAATTAAAATTTTTTCTTGTATTGACAAATGACTCTCCTCTTTCTTTTATTTTGTTTTCGTTTTATCGTTTACTACCCTTTCTCTAACTTTTCGCCGATCGGGAATCCCTCGTGAAACATAATCTTCGTAAAATGTACGTTTTCTTGCTGGTTGGGTATGCATACATTTGTTTGTAGAAGTTTTAAATTCGTTTGCAGAAGCTTTCGGAAATTCACAAAGAATAATTTTGGAAATTTAAAAATTTATACAAGAAATGTTCTGCTGAGAAAGAGAAAACTTGTTACTTCACATGTATGAGCGCTTGGTATTGGGAAATGAAAATATCAATTTGACAATAAAAACTGGTCATAAAGACAGGTCGCGGGAAAATGGACACACATTTTTTGTTATTTAAAAAATTTACATAATATGTATGTACATAAATCATGTAATGTATGAAAGATTCGAACTTTTTTGCAAACATTGAAGCGTCCGGCGAGAAATGTAAAACAATATTTTAAGTATATATTGGAATAAAAAGAAAATGTATGTCTCTTCTTTACATTATGTTAAATGCTAACATTTTAAAAGATAAATTTTCATAAGTATTCCTATACTACCTATGAAGTTTTCAAATACTACTGAATGCAATCAACATACTCAAGTACGGTAAACAATGCAATATCGAAGCTATGATAGCGTCGATGCAACAAAACATGGTGAATTTCATGACTTTCATACAAAACACAATGGAAGAACTCATGCGAAATCAAAATACGCTGCTCAAACTGCTTGTTACTCAGCAAACAAGATAATGACCTCACTTAAAATAGCCCTCTGGAATGCAAATGGCATTCCTCGCCACAAACTAAAGCTGTCAAAATTCCTTAAGGACAAGGAAATTGACATAATGCTCCTTGCTGAAACACACCTAACTAATAGATATAATTTTGACATTTCGGGATATACCTTTTATTGCACGAATTATCCAGATGGAAAGGCGCATGGCGGAACTGGTATTTTAGTCAGAAACCGGATTAAACACCATCAATTGACTCGAATTGCCGAGAATTATCTGCAAGCAATATCAATATGCGTACAAGCAAAGCAAGGTGATATTACGCTGTCCGTGGTTTATTGTCCCCACGTTTCACGATAACAGAAAAACAGTTTATGGATTCCTTCAGTTCGCTGGGAAAGCGCTTCCTTGCTGCAGGTGATTATAATGCGAAGCACCCTCACGCTTGTCTAACCCTAAAGGCAAGCAATTATACAATGCGCTTATATGTAGAAGAAACAAACTCGATTACGCTTCTCCTGGAAAAATATTGGCCGGCAGACTCGCAAAATTTGCCAGATTTGATTGACTTTGCGGTGACAAGAAAAATTCCTCGCTGCCTTATTAGTACAGAATCAGTTGCAGGTCAATCATCAGACCACTCACCTGTATTTTTCACCTTGTGGCATCAGCCGTAAGAAAAATAGTCACCCTATATGCTCACGACAAGGGCTATAAAATGGTTAAAGTATAAAAAATATATCAGTGCGCATATAGACCTCGACCCAATATAATTTAACCAATAGGAAATGCTTATATTGGAAAAACGACGCCTACGAGGGATATGGCAGACTCATAGATCACCAGCATCAAAACAACTGCTCAAGGCGGCCACACATGCACTGACGAGAGCCCTCAAGAACGAGGAACAGTACGCACAGTACCGGTACATCCAAAAGCTCTCACCGACTAGCACAAAGCACTCGTTATGGAAAGCACATCAAAATCTAAATGCGCCAATAGAGACTGAAATGCCAGTACGGGGCCATAATGGCAAATGGGCTCGGATTGACGCAGAAAAAGCAAACACCTTTGCTGCTCATCTAAAAAAAATGTTTTTAGGCCAGATCCCGCTAATGATTTTCAACTACCACCCGTACCCAATATGTCAAAATGTGAGCCGCTGAAATTTGTACCTGAAGAAATTTCAAAAGTAATTAAGGATCAACTGCAACCAAAGAAGGCCCCAGGGCACGACTTAATACCCCAAAAATGATTATTGAGCTACCAAATTGTGCTGTACTAGGCATCTGTATGCTATTTAACGCAATCACAAAACATTGTCATTTCCCTCACCAATGGAAAAAGTCGACTATTGTGATGATGCCAAAGCCCGGAAAGGACAAAACGCATCATCTTCCTATAGGCCCATCAGCCTGCTACCGTGTATGTCGAAATTATTCGAAAAACTCCTTATGCTGCGCATCTCCCCACATCTTCAAGCGCAATTTACAAGAACTTGCGTTGATATTTTGAAATTTTGTTGCTAACGGTCTCCCGCGTTTTATTTCATAATAAATTCATACTTATATGAAAGAAGTGCAAAAATCTGTCACCGAAAAAAAATCCTAAAAATCAACACATTTTTTTGTAAAAATGCAGAATAAAAAGTTGAAATTATGACGAAAATTTATTGAATTTTCCTAAATTTTGTATAAAGTTTGAAACTATGATTTACACGGTTTTTGATAAAGCTTAGACGATATTATTATATAAAAAAATTAGCTCGAAAAACATTACGAATAATAGTAATAACAAATTTTGGCCACAATTTATCATTTTGTTTGCCAGATATACGTTTTATCGGTACACATGCACAACATCGCAATCGCAAAAGCTTCGCAGTGATTATTGCGAATGCGAATATTCAAATTAATGCGGAATCTCCGCGGTTGCGAATGCGAATGGTATGTACATACGTATGGCTGCAGAAAACAAAAACAAAATCACTTCAATTTGACTTCGATACAGGGACGCCAAATCCCCTTGGGCTAATTCCCCAAAATTCCTGAAAAACTTCCCCTATTCGCGATGAAATTCCCCCAAAATTAGTTTTGCAACATATTTCAGGCACTTCAAGCTCATTTTTGATTGAAAAAAGAAGAAATATCAATTGTGATATAAGTATGTAATAAGGACAGTCTTTTTAACATTTAATGTTTATAATATAAAAAGCTAATACGATGGCTTGGTGGCAAAGACAAAACGAGAAAAGAAAGTGTCAAACGAAAACGTGGAGAAAGTGAAAAAGTTCGCTATGCACAGTTGCAATTTCTTTAATATCCACAAGGTTGTACGAGGCAATTACATAAGTTTTCAAACCCGTAGTACAAAATGAGAAATTGTTATCACAATTTGTAATTTATAAATGCAATTTTATCCTCGATAGGAATGTTCTAATCAAAATCGTTTGTATATTAAATTCCCCAAAAACTTAAGGTCATTCCCCGATTCCCCGAGAAATTCAAAATCCACCAAAATCGGGGAATTCTCCCCCGGTTGACATCACTGCTTCGATACTTCGCTTGAATTCTATGATCAGCAGTTGTTGTCACGTTTTTCGTTTCATCGAGTTTCACTCCCGCCGAAGTTTTCACTTCAAAAAGTTTCTGCATATTGAACCAAACCCCTATATCTCTATGTTATTAGACGCCCTGAATGCGAATCCGGGGTCTGTTAACTTTCAGTACGTTGGATTCGAGGTCGTTGGAAGGTCAAATAGCGAAAGATTCATTGAATAAACCTGAAAATTCATATATGTAGATATATTAGGGCGGATCAATTTGTATGGGAGATTTTTTTGACAGCGCGTATAGCACAGAAGGATTATACGTGTAACTCGAAGCAAATGTGCCGAAGAAACCATCAATTTAATCAATTTGGAGTTGGCCAAACTGCACATTTTCTTCGAAATCTATTTCGAGGTCATTTTAGGGAAAAATAGGGGAAAAAATTATTGAATAAAGATTAAAATATATATGCGTAAGTTTATAAAGGTCATCGCAAGATCATCTCAAGGTCAAACTCGGAAGAATTGTATGGAATTTTCTGGTTTATACAATGAATTTTCCCCTACCGACTTCACAAAAAGAAAAAGGTTATCAATTCGTCGATACATTTTTTTATGTATGTTACCGCATAACTTTGGACCACTTTAACCGATTTCAATAGTTCTTTTTTATACCCGAGCGCACTTGTGCACAAGGGTATATTAATTTTGTTCACATAACGGTTGTTTGTAACAGCCAAAACGAATCGAGATAGATATAGACAAATGTATACATAAATGATCAGGATGAAAAAAGAAATCGATTAAGCCATGTCTGTCTGTCCGTCCGTCTGTCCGTCTGTCCGTCCGTCCGTGTACACGATAACTCGAGCAAAAATTGAGATATCTCAACGAAATTTGGTATGTAGGTTTCCCTTAATCCAAGGTAGGTTGGTATTGTAAATGGGCGAAATCAGACTTTAACCACGCCCACTTCCCATATAACGGTAATTTCCAGAAATACGAAAACTGCGATATTTTAGTAACTACTGAAGATAATTCACTCAAAATTGATATTTACAATAATTTTTAGACGAAAAATAAGAATATTATAAATTTTTGGAAAATGGGCGTAGCCACGCCCACTTATGGTTAGATGTGTATATCTTGACAACCGCTCCATCAATTTCTTCCAAACTTGACACAGTTGTTGGCCTTCGCATAACATACCAAACGGCTGAAAATTTTTAAAATCGCTCAATAACCACGCCTACTTCCCATATAACGGTAATTTTCAGAAATACGAAAACTGCGATATTTTGGTAACTACTGGACATTATTCACTCAAAATTGATATTTATAATAAGTTTGATACGAAAAATAAGAATATTATAAATTTTTGGAAAATGGGCGTAGCCACGCCCACTTATGGTTACATGTGTATATCTTGGTAACCGCTGCACCAATTTCTTCCAAACTTGGCACAGTTGTTGGCCTTGGTACAGCATAAAAAATCACCGAAACTTTTTAAAATCGGACAATAACCACGCCCACATCCCATATAACGGTAATTTAGAGAAATACAAAATCTTCGATAAATCAGTAAATATCGAAGCTAAACTATTCAAAATTGATGCTTGCAACAATTCTTTACCAAGAAATACGTTTATGGTAAAATTTTGGAAAATGGGCGTGGCACCGCCCACTTATGATCACATATAAGTATATCGGTAACCGTTCTACCAATTTGTACCAAACTCGGTGTGGTTATTGTGCTTGCCACATATAAGCAAAACGTTGAAAAACTGACTGAAATAACGGCCGCTTCTCATATAACGGTAAATTTCAGAAATGCTTGAAACTTCAATATTTCGAAAATGAAGGACGCTAATTTACTCAAATTTGATACACCCCGGCTTACCATCTAGCGGAAGGTTTCGGAAAGGTGAAAAAACATATATTTAATACTTGCACCGGGTATTTAATGTTCGGCTCCGCCCGAACTTAGACTTTCTTACTTGTTTAAAGGAAAGATGTTACCTCACAGCTGGTGCCATACTAAAATTTTATATGATAACTAGCAGAGCACCCGATGTCGTTCGGGGTAAACAAATAAAAATATAAAACAGTAATACAAATATTCAGTTCAGCATAATTTAAAGAGGACAAACTATTTTCTTTGTTTACATTAAGGCATCCTTATAAGCCATACTTTGTCGTGCTTTAGCTGATATATATTGGTCACCACTTGTACTACAAATCTTGTTCCATTATTAATATTAGGTGGATTAAGGTAACGCTAAAATTTCTAAATTAAAATTAGTCTACTACGGTACACTTTTCTGGTAGAATGCTTAATTCGGAAGGAGTTTTATTCATTATGAATGCACCGTTTTCATTTAACAGCATCGCGGGATTACAAAACGATTTAATCTTTCCATTTCAAAATAATCTAAAGACGGTAAGGTTTCAAAAAAAAAACACAGTTTTAAATATCCGAGTTATCTAATAGATGAATAAATACATATATGAATACACCCATTTTACAAACTCATTTATATGTATATACTTTACTCTGAATACCCACGCTAATGGGATGTGCGATGCCCCCTTTAACAAACTCATTTATATGTACCCTCATATAAGCACCTACCACTGATATGTTTGCATATTAAATTTCAAGTTCGATGGACTTATGGTTCCGAAGTTATAGTTGATAAAAAAAACCCCGGCTATCGGATGCGCCACGCCCCCTTTTACAAACTTATTTATACAGAACTTATTATAAGCACCTAGCAAATATGTATATGACTGCATACCAAATTTCAAGTTGATGCGACATATGGCTCCGAAGTTATATCTGATAAAAATTGCAACGAATATGGGATATGCCATGACCCGTTTCACAAACTCGTTTTTATATACCCTCCTATAAACACCTACCATTGATATGTCTGCATGCCCAATTTCAAGTTCGTGGGACTTATGGTTCCGAAGTTATAGCTGATAAAATTTTCACGCCTATGGGATGTGCCATGCCCCCTTTTACAAACTCGTTTATATATACCCTCCTTTAAGCACCTGCCATTGATATGTCTGCATACCAAATTTCAAGTACGTGGGAGTTATGGTTCCGAAGTTATAGCTGATAAAAAAACCAGGGTTCGTATTTGCACACACATGCGCAGCACATCCTAACATTTTACGCTCACACACGTGTGCTGTGCATATAAAAAATTAAAAACTTGCTCACATCACATGTGTGTGCCGTTTGGTAAAAAGCACGGGCACATGTGTGTACTTTATTTTTATTAATATAAAGCACACGCACATGTGTGTGCTTTGCGTAGAGAAACTTATACACTTCGATTTCTATCTCAAATCTTGAAATAATTTTTTAATATGTTTTCTGTCATATAAAAAACAAACAACATCTCACTTTTTATTGAATTGTCTTTCAAATAATAAACAAATTCTTTTAAAAATATATTATGTGCATGTGCATGGGCTGAAATTTGTACAAAAATCGGCTCACACACATGTGCATGTGCTTAAAAACAAACAGCACACACTTTTCTGTGAGCAGAGTTTGTTTTCAACTTATGCACACACATGTGTATGAGCAGTGAGTACAAGTTGAATGTGTTTCTGGCGTGTGTGTGAGCAGAGCATGTGTGTGCAAATACGAACCCTGAAAAAAACACGCCTATGGGATGTGCCACGCCCCCTTTTACAAACTCGTTTATATGTCCCCTTGTATAAGCACCTACCATTGTTATGTCTGCATACCAAATTTCAAGTTCGTGGGCCTTATGGTTCCGAAGTTATAGCTGATAAAAAATTCCACACCTATGGGATGTGCCACGCCCCCTTGTCGGATCCCAATTTTTTTCACCCTATTATAGGCCTAGGTTTCATGGCAATACTCTGTCAAAATTTTGTTCGATTCTATCCGTCTGTTTAGACTGCAACCTGGCACATATTACATACATACTTACATACGTACATACTTCCACAAATATATAGTAGATATCTATCCTTCTCTTAGCGAAAAATAATTTTTGGGGATATCTCGGCCATTGGGCCACCTATCGTGTAAGTTTTAGGTCCAAATATTTCTTTTCAATTGGCTAAATTTTATTCTAAATATGAGCCAAATCGGCAAGTAAATGCAATTTTTAGGAATATCCTGACCCCAGCGTCACCTAGCGAGCAAATTTTTGGTAGAAATATTTCTTTTCATGGTACTGATGTATGTTCCAAATATGAACCAAATCGGTCCAGCCGTTTAGTAGTTTAGTGACATTTAATGTACAGAAAACTCTATGAAATTGTGAAATCGTGACGTGTCAGCATTCTTCATATTTCGGCAACAACAAAAAATTTCAAATTTTTTAAATCGAAAAACCTTCCACACAGAAGCTCCAAAAAATCACTTTTTACAGAATTGAAATCGGTTCAGCCGTTTGGTCAGGCATCGCGGTCATACGAAAAAACATTTCATTTTTATATACATATATAGATTGAAGTCGGTTTGTATTATGCTTAAAAATTACTTGTTGTTAAGATCTAAAATCGTCATGGAAATGTAAGGGGTTTCTCTCATTTCGCCGTACAAGATAGGTACTTAGCCGTTAACGTAGCACAACTCTTTATATGAGGAATCAATTTCTGCACTAATTTTTTTTAAACTTCCACAAGAGGGCGGCAATAGTAAAAATTTTCTTCGAAATCTATTTCGAGGTCATTTGAGGGTAAAATAGGGAAAAAATTATTGAATAAAGATTAAAATGTATATGCATAAGTTTATAAAGGTCATCGCAAGATCATCTCAAGGTCAAATTCGGAAGAATTGTATTGAATTTTCTGGTTTATTCAATGAATTTTCCTCTACCGACTTCACAAAAAGGGAAAGGTTATCAATTCGTCGATAAATTATTATTTTTTGAATGTTACCGCATAACTTTGGACCACTTTAACCGATTTCAATAGTTCTTTTTTTACCTCACAGCTGGTCCCATACTAAATTTTTATATGATAATTGAAGTCGGTTTTGTATTATGCTTAAAAATTACTTGTTGTTGTTAAGATCTAAAATCGTACACGTCATGGAAATGTAAGGTTTTTTTTCTCATTTCGCCGTACAAGATAGGTACTTAGTCGTTAACGTAGCACAACTGATTGCACCCCGTATGCAATGTCGTACCTGTTCTTAAAAATGCAAAATGTGAAAGAAACCTTCTCCGACCACAGCAATCTAGGTAAGTCTCATCGCAATCGAATTAACGGTTTAGAAGAACTTAGAGTACCAACATACGAACACTACTTCTGATTTACATAGTACATACATACATATCGTCTATGTTTTTGCAAAACCGCCTACTTATGTTGCGGCACTCAAATTTTACAGGACAGCGAAAAAACGGTTTATTCTTTGAAGGCATTGCCTTGATAGGCGGTATTTTCTCTAGCTATTATTTTACAAATCTGTTGTTTTAATAAGGATTTAACGATTTTTATGCATAAATCTCGATGCCTGGAGTTCAGGGTTAACAAATCTCATTTTTACCATAACGGCGATTTAGGCGGTTGTGCAACTGGTCGATGAGCGGTTTTGCAAAAATATCGACGATATGTATGTCATCATATCAGGAAATCCAATCATTGTAAATAATTTATAGTAGCAACACTTTCTGCTTTTACATGTTCGGCACTCAATTTTTTTTTTAATCTAACAAAAAGCACAAATTTATAACTCCAACTGAAACTGGTTTACATTGACTCACATTGTTATATAAAAGAAAAATTGATTTTTCTCTCATTTTGAGGGGCCCGTTTTCCTGACGGCGTAATTTCGAATTCGCAAAGCTATACGAACATTATCTCACTCAGTTCTTGCTGCACCACATCACAACCTACCCTTCACAACACATGGGGTTGCCAACGAGCTTCTCATCTCCCCATATCTACCCACCATTCACACAAACACTCTTCCACTTGAAACATAGTGCTGGGGCCATTACCAGCCTCAACCGCGTACGCAAATACCCGACCGCTTTTTTTAAACCAAAAATTATCCATCCCTTCACTTTCACTCCTCCAAAATCTTGGGAAAACGCCAATTTGTTATAGGGACATAGGTATATAGATAATTATGTAAATATAAGTAAATACCTCTGCCTTATATACATATACGTATGTACTTATATACATACATACATGTGCATGGATGTAGGCAAATGTACAGATAAACAAATTTTGCCAGTTCGAAATGTGAATACATATGTGTGTAAATATGTACATACGTATATATTTATATATTTACATATATTTCGTCGCCTGAACAAATGATTGTTGTATGTGAAAATTGGGCCAAATTGAGTTAATAATGCAGATATACTAAACAAATCAAGATCTTTCAAATGGCTTTATCAGTTTTTTGATATCTCCTTTGGATTTCGAGATATTTGGTATAATTTTATCGTATGTGCAAGGTCACAAGCGCTTTAGTGCAATTTTGTCGTATAATTTAAAAGTTTCGCACATACGACATTTTTTCATATAAATTGAATGTTAAGAAGCATCAGCAAAAAATTGTTGTATGTGAGAGGTCAGCTAACACTTACGACAAAATTTGAATCTGGTACAGTAAAGATATGTCGGATGTATTATTGGAAAAGCATTCAGCGTAATAAAACTTCAATCGCGATGTCGAAGCGCGCGGACGAGTCCCGGGCATCTGATGTCCCGCGCGCCGGAACGCGATGCTGATCTTCAGAACATTGACAATAATTCCGCAGTCTTAATATATGAATTAGAAAATGTGTTTACTCTTCCAAAAATGATTGCCTCTAGTTTTTATTATAAACGTAAACTGTCCATTTACAATCTTACTGGTACCCTTATTATACCAAATCACGAAAAAATAACGTACTGTGCTTTATGGAACGAAACTTTAAGTGGACGCAGAGGAAATAATATTGCCAGTGCCTTAATGAAAATATTGAGAAAAGTCGTCACTGATCATCCTAATTTGAACAGCATTTCACTCGAGTGATTCATGTGTTCCACAAAATAGAAACCGCGTAACTGCAACAGCTTTACTTCAGTTTATCCATGATCATCCAAATATGGAAGAAGTCAAGCAAAAATTTAGTGAGCCAGGACACTCCAGCTTACAGCATGTTGACTGTGTCCATAGCGCGATTGAGAAGTATTTGCGGAATTTGGAAATTTTTAGCCAAATTTCTCTAATACGACTGCTTAAGAACATGAAGTTCCCGAATGTATGTAATATTAAGCACACTACAAATGACTCAGCAAGACTTTACATGTTATTCTATAAAGTCAGTAAGCTTGAATTTTAAAGATATTCCGTTTTTTAAATGCAAATCTTTAATGTATTCCAAATCTGATTTGTTTAAAGTAGGTGTTAAGTTATCCTTAAAATTTTGAATGTGTGGAGACAAGAACTTCGACTTGCTCCAAAAAAGGAACTAGACTTAAATAAAAAGAATGACCTACAAAGTTGCATTACATTTTTGGAGAAAGAAGAAGACAAATGCTTTTACAGAACCATATCAAAAATGCGATCTCATATACATAAATACATACTAAGTATGTAAATAATATATAAAGACCCTATCTAAACTTTTTGCCAAGTGATTGAAAACTTACCAAAACTTTCAATTATTTGGTTAAAATTTCTTTAAAATGCGGTTTTCAATTGAGAACTATAATTAAATAAACTTAATGCAGTTCAAAAACAACTACTACAGCATTTAATTAATTACAGCTCTCAATTGAAAACAGCATTTTAAAGGAATTCGCAACCAAAGAATTGAAAGTTTTGGTAAGTTTTCAATCACTTTGCAAATAAAGATAGGGTCTTTCTATACTAAGGTACTATTGTTTTTATAATACTACGTTCTTTGTTTTTTTTTTGAAGCTGAACTGAATTCTTTTATTTACTAGATTTGAAAACTGAAAAATAAATTTCATATGATTTGTGTTATATTTTGCTAGTAATTTGTCGTATGTGTGTGAATTGAGCTCAACCATGTTGTCAACTGTAACATACGACAAAGTGTGAGCAAATAAAATTTGCAATAAATGTTGCAGATTTTATGTAAATTTTTTTTAAAATAATAAATGCCAATATTTCCTTAAGCTAGAAACAACATATAAAATTTTCAAATAAATCTATCGTGTCAAGAAAACAGACTTTAAACTTCAATCGCGATTTCCCAAAAGTCGTCAAATGTAACATACGACAATCATTTGTTCAAGCGACGATTTATGTATGTGCATTCCCATGCAAGGCTCTAATGGTCCGATTATGCATACTTCGCATAACTTCGCACAACCATTTGTACCAGTACAATAAAAATGTATCTTAAGAAAATGTAAAGCAAAATCTAAACTCAACAGATCACTAAGTTATTAAAAGTTCTGCTAATCTCTGGGTAATGGAATACATACAAAATACATACAAAGTACATACGAAATTACAGTTTGAAGTTTATGCGATGTTGTGCGAAGTTATGCGAAGTATGCATAATCAGACCATTATTCGTGTCAAAATTTCTCAAAAAAATTTTCCGGATAAACGTATTGTATGTATATTCAGTTAGGGGTTGTGGCGTACTATGTATCGACAGATGTACTTATCGCACACCTACTAAAAAGATGACACAACTCAAAATTTCCCATTTGCCAGAAAAGGCTAAAAACTATTTCGTAGCACGTGTTAATCATATGGACAGGAAGACTTTACCTTAGATTTTTTAAACAAATTACAAGAAATATTTGCTCCAGATTTTGCTACAAGGTAAGTAAAAAGTTTCTGAAAATTTTTAGCGCATAATTTCAAAAATTACAAAATTTGAGTTGTGTCACCTTTGCGGTGGATGTTTGACGTCACAATTGTTTACGAAAATAGCGAAAATGTTTTAACAATTTATGCCAAAATTGCATATTTACATAGGTATGTGCAAATATAAGTAGACATGTAAGTATGTATGTATGAGTAATTACGAGTTTGTACGTACCCATGTGTAGGTACGTACATATGTATATACATATGTATAGATATATATTTGTATGCATATTTGCATATGTACATGCCCACCTACATATGTACATACATTCATATGTAGTTACACACAAGCATTAGCTTACGTACTATTCACATATATTTATAAATATGCATGTTCCCACTACACAGATGTACATATGTATATTAGGGGTTTTAATGTTTATAAAATGCATTGCAATCATTTATCGTTGCTAGTATACTTGGTGTTTGTATATTTTCTTTTTTAACGACAGGTATATTTGCAGCGTACAAAATTCTAAAGTTCTTTGGTTCCATTTTTGAAACTTGGTAAAATTGTATAACTTGATTTACATAAGTACATGGATATATTCATAAGTATGTGCATACATATGCATGGAGTAAGCTCCTTCCTTTAATAAAAATATTTCATAAAATCCATAGATACTTTCATTTCGATGAAGTGAAGGTTTTTTTTTGAAATTGTTAACACTCCCCTTACATTCACTGGCTTTTCGAATAGATAGGTATGTAGATCTTTAGAATACTTCGTACGTCGATACCTACATATACATATGTATGTATATAATTTTTAAATTTTTCGATGGAGTGGCATTTCCAAACAAAATCACACATTCACTCATACCTATTGTGAAGGTTACACCCAATTCGATTAATACTTCGGTGTTTACTTTGATTTTCAATATTACCGATGGAAGTCCGCTTTGATAATTTTTTTCCACGTTTACAACAAATAGCCACCCGCGAATCACGACTATCTTTTAAAACTTTCCTTTGTAAACTGAATCGGCACAATTGAAGGCAAGAGCTATAAGGCAGGTACTGCTGCCATCAGCATGAAATTGACGCACAAATTTATATGTGCGTACGTGTGAATGCGCCTATTTGCTTTTAAAGCTGAGAAGCTTGCGCTCCCAATTGCCGGAACAAGCTCGTGGAGCAGATGTGTCAGCGCGAACGGCAGCTGCATTGACGACGATGCCAGTCGTCCTAGCACTCAGCTTTATATGTTCGTCTGTCCACCATTAATGTACATACATATACGTACATATGAATGTATGCATGCGAATGTATTTTGGTGATTTTTAGAAAGCTTGAAATTTTCCTAGCCATCTATCACGCACCCCTAACTTGAACACGTTTGATGAAAAAATTTGGTAGTTGACCCGATATCCTTTTCAAACCAATCAAATCATTATACTCATAATACATACATGAAATACATTCATATGTATGTGCGAGTACAAACCTACTTTACTTCTGAAATATTAAAAATTTTATAGAATAAAAGTTCAGTATCCCCCGCTGAATTGGGCATGATTTTTTTTTTTTTAATTAACCGGAACTAGTAATTAAGAGGGGCGATTTATTGGTTAATTTAAGGGGGAAACCATTTAAGCGCAAACGTTTGTATATCTTCCGATTCGAAATGATAGGAAAATACAAATTATACATATGTATATATGTATGTACATACATATGTGTATATGTGCATGAACATAAACATAAATAATGTTGTTTCGGACTTTAACACCAAGAACAAGCACGTGTTTGCAAATTCAACATCTCATTTTTTGCTCAATGCTACAAGAGGGTTATAAAATTCATTGCCATAAAGCATACGCACGAAATGAAGCCCCAGAGTTTAATTTCAAATTTACGTGCTAAAAGAGGGAATATGCGCTCTGCGTCCTGCGCACAAAATTATTTATCCGATGGATAGCGGGCACCATCTGTTGGATAATGTTTGCCGCAGCCATAGTTATTAGAGCTTTCAGGAGCTAATGATTTCTTCTTTGAGCAATTTTGAAAATGTATCACACTCGTATTAATGCATTTAGGAGTTTTATAAAAAAAATTGTAAGACTTAAGATCAGAGCAGCTCATTCCATAAGCACTTCCCACATAACATTTGGAAGATTACTTTAATAAAAATCACCCTTCTTCGAGCACTTCCGATGATAAAAACTAATTAATCGCCTCCGCGATTAAAAGAAGACTCAAAAATGACTCACGCTTACGCTTGAAAAGTGATTTATTCAAAATATATTTAAAAAAATCGGGCAATCACAATCCCTTATGTCTAACATATTAATATTTATACACAGGTATAGCGTAGATTATGCGTTAGAGTGTATACATATTTATAGGTATAGCGTAGAGCAATCTTTCCCAAAGTGGGTGACGCGGCACCCTGGGGTGCCGCTAGTTGCTAGAGTATACTAGTGGTGAGGGCAAATTTTTTAAACTTTCCATACACAACGCAAGCGATTTGATCAAACTTCAACATGGCGGCCAGAAAATCAAAAAATTTTGATTTTTAATAAAATTACCTTCAGCGGCTCGTCAAACCCCATACACAACACAAATGGCTTGCAGCAAAGGGATATTTCGTTTGGTTTGTTAAGCCGCAGCAGTACGTTTTGTCAACGAAAAATTTAATCAGAAAAATTGCCGAAAACGTACCCTTTTCACAACCTCTGTCGGTACTTTTGTAGACCTCGTCCGGGTTTCATCCGCGTATCATCCACTTTTCTTCCCGTTTTCGGATTAATTTTCGGATTTTTTACTGGCTGGGCTGTTCTCGTAACAAACGCGGCAGCTTCGCGCACGTGTATATTTTACATATTCTTTGGAACTTCACAATCACACTGTGAAAGAGCGAATCAACATGATTTGAGAGGCAGTCTTATCGTGTTAGTGAGGTACCCATTCGCAATGCAAATCGAAGAAGAACTTTTGATGAGCGAAGTACTTGAGACTTACACCACTAGCGACGAAATTTTTAAAGCTATCGACAATTTTCTACAGAAAAATGGTTTGAAATGGAGCAAGTGTACGGATATTTGCAGCGGTTGGAAAAACGAAAGGAGCGATGTCTAGGATGAAGCAAGAGGCAGAAAACGCCACGAGAAGTCACTGTATGATCCGTCGGTATTTCCTTGCGACTAGGAAGGTGCCGCCACTAGATTTAAAACCCGTGTTGGATGATACTGCGAAGATAACAGAGGCCTGCGAAGTTAAAATACATCTTTGGTTTTTTGTAGCACGTCGAGATTTTTTTATTGGTGACATGTATATTTTGGAATTTCTAGCAATTTGCATGAAAACCCCATAAATATACAAAATAAATTAGAAAAACTTATGTAACTTCGGAGTTACCGCTAAGCAAATTGATAAAACTTTTTTTTTTAGCGTTATGCCATTACCCTGTAGGGAAAACACGAACTAGTGAACCAGATTTCTAGTTCAGTACTAGTTCTTTATTGCCAAAAACGAATCAGTCCGATAGTATTTAGTTCCGCACCAGTCCAAAAGCAGTGAAATGTGGTACTTTCACTAAACTATTCTATTTTAAAAGCAGGGAAGGTAATCATTATGAGTAAAATAATTTAAATCAGCATTTAATCATTATTTTATGAATTATTATTGAGTTTTATTTTTTCGC
>NW_023458561.1:5484144-5487759 GCF_013731165.1 Rhagoletis pomonella | reverse complement strand
TATTTTTTCGTGATTTGGTATAATAAGGGTACCAGTAAGATTGTAAATGGACAGTTTACGTTTATAATAAAAACTAGAGGCAAACATTTTTGGAAGAGTAAACACATTTTCTAATTCATATATTAAGACTGCGGAATTATTGTCAATATTCTGAAGATCGCTTTCCGGCGCGCGGGACATCAGGTGCCCGGGACTCGTCCGCGCCCTTCGACATCGCGAATGACACTGATTTTATTACGCTGAATGATTTTCCAATAATACATCCGACATATCTTTACTGTACCAGATTCAAATTTTGTCGTAAGTGTTAGCTGATCTCTCACATACAACAATTTTTTGCTGATGCTTCTTAACATTCAATTTATATGAAAAAATGTCGTATGTGCGAAACTTTTAAATTATACGACAAAATTGCACTAAAGCACTTGTGACCTTGCACATACAAGATATCAAAAAACTGATAAAGCCATTTGAAAGATCTTGATTTGTTTAGTATATCTGCATTATTAACTCAATTTGGCCCAATTTTCACATACAACAATCATTTGTTCAGGCGACGAAATATATGTAAATATATAAATATATACGTATGTACATATTTACACACATATGTATTCACATTTCGAACAGGCAAAATTTGTTTATCTGTACATTTGCCTACATCCATGTATATAAGTACATACGTATATGTATGTATATAAGGCAGAGGTATTTACTTATATTTGCATAATTATCTACATACCTATGTCCCTATAACAAATTGGCGTTTTCCCAAGATTTTGGAGGAGTGAAAGTGAAGGGATGGATAATTTTTGGTTTAAAAAAAGCGGTCGGGTATTTGCGTACGCGGTTGAGGCTGGTAATGGCCCCAGCACTATGTTTCAAGTGGAAGAGTGTTTGTGTGAATGGTGGGTAGATATGGGGAGATGAGAAGCTCGTTGGCAACCCCATGTGTTGTGAAGGGTAGGTTGTGATGTGGTGCAGCAAGAACTGAGTGAGATAATGTTCGTATAGCTTTGCGAATTCGAAATTACGCCGTCAGGAAAACGGGCCCCTCAAAATGAGAGAAAAATCAATTTTTCTTTTATATAACAATGTGAGTCAATGTAAACCAGTTTCAGTTGGAGTTATAAATTTGTGCTTTTTGTTAGATTAAAAAAAAATTGAGTGCCGAACATGTAAAAGCAGAAAGTGTTGCTACTATAAATTATTTACAATGATTGGATTTCCTGATATGATGACATACATATCGTCGATGTTTTTGCAAAACCGCTCATCGACCAGTTGCACAACCGCCTAAATCGCCGTTACGGTAAAAATGAGATTTGTTAACCCTGAACTCCAGGCATCGAGATTTATGCATAAAAATCGTTAAATCCTTATTAAAACAACAGATTTGTAAAATAATAGCTAGAGAAAATACCGCCTATCAAGGCAATGCCTTCAAAGAATAAACCGTTTTTTCGCTGTCCTGTAAAATTTGAGTGCCGCAACATAAGTAGGCGGTTTTGCAAAAACATAGACGATATGTATGTATGTACTATGTAAATCAGAAGTAGTGTTCGTATGTTGGTACTCTAAGTTCTTCTAAACCGTTAATTCGATTGCGATGAGACTTACCTAGATTGCTGTGGTCGGAGAAGGTTTCTTTCACATTTTGCATTTTTAAGAACAGGTACGACATTGCATACGCGGTGCTATCAGTTGTGCTACGTTAACGGCTAAGTACCTATCTTGTACGGCGAAATGAGAAAAAAACCTTACATTTCCATGACGTGTACGATTTTAGATCTTAACAACAACAAGTAATTTTTAAGCATAATACAAAACCGACTTCAATTATCATATAAAAATTTAGTATGGGACCAGCTGTGAGGTAAAAAAAGAACTATTGAAATCGGTTAAAGTGGTCCAAAGTTATGCGGTAACATTCAAAAAATAATAGATTATCGACGAATTGATAACCTTTCCCTTTTTGTGAAGTCGGTAGAGGAAAATTCATTGAATAAACCAGAAAATTCAATACAATTCTTCCGAATTTGACCTTGAGATGATCTTGCGATGACCTTTATAAACTTATGCATATACATTTTAATCTTTATTCAATAATTTTTTCCCCATTTTACCCTCAAATGACCTTGAAATAGATTTCGAGGAAAATGTGAAAATTTTTACTATTGCCGCCCTCTTGTGGAAGTTTAAAGAAAATTAGTGCAGAAATTGATTCCTCATATAAAGAGTTGTGCTACGTTAACGGCTAAGTACCTATCTTGTACGGCGAAATGAGAGAAACCCCTTACATTTTCATGACGGGTACGATTTTAGATCTTAACAACAAGTAATTTTTAAGCATAATACAAACCGACTTCAATCTATATATGTATATAAAAATGAAATGTTTTTTCGTATGACCGCGATGCCTGACCAAACGGCTGAACCGATTTCAATTCTGTAAAAAGTGATTTTTTGGACCTTCTGTGTGGAAGGTTTTTCGATTTAAAAAAATTTGAAATTTTTTGTTGTTGTTGCCGAAATATGAAGAATGCTGACACGTCACGATTTCACAAATTCATAGAGTTTTCTGTACATTAAATGTCACTAAACTACTAAACGGCTGGACCGATTTGGTTCATATTTGGAACATACATCAGTACCATGAAAAGAAATATTTCTACCAAAAAATTGCTCGCTAGGTGACGCTGTGGTCAGGATATTCCTAAAAATTGCATTTACTTGCCGATTTGGCTCATATTTAGAATAAAATTTAGCCAATTGAAAAGAAATATTTGGACTTAAAACTTACACGATAGGTGGCCCTATGGCCGAGATATCCCCAAAAATAATTTTTCGCTAAGAGAAGGGTATATATCTACTATATATTTGTGGAAGTATGTACGTATGTAAGTATGTATGTAATATGTGCCAGGTTGCAGTCTAAACAGACGGATAGAATCGAACAAAATTTTGACAGAGTATTGCCATGAAACCTAGGCCTATAATAGGGTGAAAAAAATTGGGATCCGACAAGGGGGCGTGGCACATCCCATAGGTGTGGAATTTTTTATCAGCTATAACTTCGGAACCATAAGGCCCACGAACTTGAAATTTGGTATGCAGACATAACAATGGTAGGTGCTTATACAAGGGGACATATAAACGAGTTTGTAAAAGGGGGCGTGGCACATCCCATAGGCGTGTTTTTTTTATCAGCTATAACTTCGGAACCATAACTCCCACGTACTTGAAATTTGGTATGCAGACATATCAATGGCAGGTGCTTAAAGGAGGGTATATATAAACGAGTTTGTAAAAGGGGGCATGGCACATCCCATAGGCGTGAAAATTTTATCAGCTATAACTTCGGAACCATAAGTCCCACGAACTTGAAATTGGGCATGCAGACATATCAATGGTAGGTGTTTATAGGAGGGTATATAAAAACGAGTTTGTGAAACGAGTCATGGCATATCCCATATTCGTTGCAATTTTTATCAGATATAACTTCGGAGCCATATGTCGCATCAACTTGAAATTTGGTATGCAGTCATATATATATTTGCTAGGTGCTTTGTAACGAAGCGTTTTATTCGCCCCGCCGCTTCTTCTACAATGCTG
>NW_023458561.1:5479393-5484044 GCF_013731165.1 Rhagoletis pomonella | reverse complement strand
AAAAAACTACAAATGAATGATGTAACTTTTTTTTTAGATACAATCTGCCACACATGCACTGACGAGAGCCCTCAAGAACGAGGAACAGTACGCACAGTACCGGTACATCCAAAAGCTCTCACCGACTAGCACAAAGCACTCGTTATGGAAAGCACACCAAAATCTAAATGCGCCAATAGAGACTGAAATGCCAGTACGGGGCCATAATGGCAAATGGGCTCGGATTGACGCAGAAAAAGCAAACACCTTTGAGGCTCATCTAAAAAAAATGTTTTTAGGCCAGATCCCGCTAATGATTTTCAACTACCACCCGTACCCAATATGTCAAAATGTGAGCCGCTGAAATTTGTACCTGAAGAAATTTCAAAAGTAATTAAGGATCAACTGCAACCAAAGAAGGCCCCAGGGCACGACTTAATACCCCAAAAATGATTATTGAGCTACCAAATTGTGCTGTACTTTGCATCTGTATGCTATTTAACGCAATCACAAAACATTGTCATTTCCCTCACCAATGGAAAAAGTCGACTATTGTGATGATGCCAAAGCCCGGAAAGGACAAAACGCATCATCTTCCTATAGGCCCATCAGCCTGCTACCGTGTATGTCGAAATTATTCGAAAAACTCCTTATGCTGCGCATCTCCCCACATCTTCAAGCGCAATTTACAAGAACTTGCGTTGATATTTTGAAATTTTGTTGCTAACGGTCTCCCGCGTTTTATTTCATAATAAATTCATACTTATATGAAAAAAGTGCAAAAATCTGTCACCGAAAAAAAATCCTAAAAATCAACACATTTTTTTGTAAAAATTCAGAATAAAAAGTTGAAATTATGACGAAAATTTATTGAATTTTCCTAAATTTTGTATAAAGTTTGAAGCTATGATTTACACGGTTTTTGATAAAGCTTAGACGATATTATTATATAAAAAAATTAGCTCGAAAAACATTACGAATAATAGTAATAACAAATTTTGGCCACAATTTATCATTTTGTTTGCCAGATATACGTTTTATCGGTACACATGCACAACATCGCAATCGCAAAAGCTTCGCAGTGATTATTGCGATTGCGAATATTCAAATTAATGCGGAATCTCCGCGGTTGCGAATGCGAATGGTATGTACATACGTATGGCTGCAGAAAACAAAAACAAAATTACTTCAATTTGACTTCGATACAGGGACGCCAAATCCCCTCGGGCTAATTCCCCGAAATTCCTGAAAAACTTCCCCTATTCGCGATGAAATTCCCCCAAAATTAGTTTTGCAACATATTTCAGGCACTTCAAGCTCATTTTTGATTGAAAAAAGAAGAAATATCAATTGTGATATAAGTATGTAATAAGGACAGTCTTTTTAACATTTGATGTTTATAATATAAAAAGCTAATACGATGGCTTGGTGGCAAAAACAAAACGAGAAAAGAAAGTGTCAAACGAAAACGTGGAGAAAGTGAAAAAGTTCGCTATGCACAGTTGCAATTTCTTTAATATCCACAAGGTTGTACGAGGCAATTACATAAGTTTTCAAACCCGTAGTACAAAATGAGAAATTGTTATCACAATTTGTAATTTATAAATGCAATTTTATCCTCGATAGGAATGTTCTAATCAAAATCGTTTGTATATTAAATTCCCCAAAAACTTAAGGTCATTCCCCGATTCCCCGAGAAATTCAAAATCCACCAAAATCGGGGAATTCTCCCCCGGTTGACATCACTGCTTCGATACTTCGCTTGAATTCTATGATCAGCAGTTGTTGTCACGTTTTTCGTTTCATCGAGTTTCACTCCCGCCGAAGTTTTCACTTCAAAAGTTTCTGCATATTGAACCAAACCCCTATATCTCTATGTTATTAGACGCCCTGAATGCGAATCCGGGGTCTGTTAACTTTCAGTACGTTGGATTCGAGGTCGTTGGAAGGTCAAATAGCGAAAGATTCATTGAATAAACCTGAAAATTCATATATGTAGATATATTAGGGCGGATCAATTTGTATGGGAGATTTTTTTGACAGCGCGTATAGCACAGAAGGATTATACGTGTAACTCGAAGCAAATGTGCCGAAGAAACCATCAATTTAATCAATTTGGAGTTGGCCAAACTGCGAAAATAGATTTCCTAGCATTTTGCTGTATTATGGCAAAAAAGTGCTTCAATTTTGTATAAAAACATGCTAAACCCCTCTTTATATGAGGAATCAATTTCTGCACTAATTTTTTTTAAACTTCCACAAGAGGGCGGCAATAGTAAAAATTTTCACATTTTCTTCGAAATCTATTTCGAGGTCATTTGAGGGAAAAACAGGGGAAAAAATTATTGAATAAAGATTAAAATATATATGCGTAAGTTTATAAAGGTCATCGCAAGATCATCTCAAGGACAAACTCGGAAGAATTGTATGGAATTTTCTGGTTTATACAATGAATTTTCCCCTACCGACTTCACAAAAAGAAAAAGGTTATCAATTCGTCGATACATTTTTTTATGTATGTTACCGCATAACTTTGGACCACTTTAACCGATTTCAATAGTTCTTTTTTTAAAGGAAAGGTGTTACCTAACAGCTGGTGCCATACTAAAATTTTATATGATAACTAGCAGAGCACCCGATGTCGTTCGGGGTAAACAAATAAAAATATAAAACAGTAATACAAATATTCAGTTCAGCATAATTTAAAGGGGACAAACTATTTTCTTTGTTTACATTAAGGCATCCTTATAAGCCATACTTTGTCGTGCTTTAGCTGATATATATTGGTCACCACTTGTACTACAAATCTTGTTCCATTATTAATATTAGGTGGATTAAGGTAACGCTAACATTTCTAAATTAAAATTAGTCTACTACGGTACACTTTTCTGGTAGAATGCTTAATTCGGAAGGAGTTTTATTCATTATGAATGCACCGTTTTTATTTAACAGCATCGCGGGATTACAAAACGATTTAATCTTTCCATTTCAAAATAAGCTAAAGACGGTAAGGTTTCAAAAAAAAAACACAGTTTTAAATATCCGAGTTATCTAATAGATGAATAAATACATATATGAATACACCCATTTTACAAACTCATTTATATGTATATACTTTACTCTGAATACCCACGCTAATGGGATGTGCGATGCCCCCTTTAACAAACTCATTTATATGTACCCTCATATAAGCACCTACCACTGATATGTTTGCATATTAAATTTCAAGATCGATGGACTTATGGTTCCGAAGTTATAGATGATAAAAAAACCCCGGCTATGGGATGCGCCACGCCCCCTTTTACAAACTTATTTATACAGAACTTATTATAAGCTGTGAGGACCAAATATCCCTGAGGAATTTAGCCCACACAAGCAATACGACACCGCACAACACAACTCATAGCAACACAACTCGTAGCAACACACGACAGCATCTTTGTGACCATGGCAACGAAACATCACACAGCAACATGTGGCTGCACGACCACGCAACATCAAGCACACAGCCCATAAAATATAGAGCACAGCGAGAAAACAGTCAGTCAGTAGAGTTGCAAAACTATCGATAGTGGCACCATCGATAGTTTTTGATAGTTTAAAAAAACTATTGATAGTCTTCGATAGTCTCCAAAAAAATAAACTATCGATAGTACTATCGTATTTAAATGGTTCCTAGAAAGAATTTTTTAACTGCCAATAAATTCATATTTATTTTTGTACTTATGTATGTATGTACATTCAGAAACACATTCACATGTACACCTATGCCCAAAATATTAGAAACACGAAATTTTGACCAGTTTTTACTATTCTTTTCGTTAAATTTTTTATATACGGTTCATTAATTTTTTATAAATGTATAGCTCGTTATATAACAAAGACCATATAAATCTAAATTTCAAACTATGTACGAAAATTTGAAAAATTCAAGAAAGCATCAAAATTTCAAACTTTTATAACAAAGTGCAAGTTTGAAGTCGCTAAAAAATTGCGTAGATTTTTGATAATTTTTTTCTTTTTGCTGGTGGTGTTGCGCACTTTCTCCCATATAACAGTTTCGAACATACTTTGTATGGAAGGAAATGCGTGACACTGTCAGCAAAAAAAAAAGCCTATATTCAAAGTCATTTTCAGCAGGTTTCAAACTTGCGCTTTATTATACTAATATAATCGACTACCAAAAGTTATTCTTAAAATTCTGATTATAAAAGTTCGAAATTTTGATGCTTTCTTGAATTTTTCAAATTTTCGTACATAGTTTGAAACTTAGATTTATTGGTCTTTGGTATATAACGAGCTATACATTTATAAAAAATTAATGAACCGTATACAAAAAAACTAACGAAAAAAATAGTAAAAACTGGTCAAAATTTCGTGTTTCTAATATTTTGGGCATAGGTGTGTATAAAAACTTAACAGAAAAGTGGAAAACAACGAACTTCTTTAACAATACGTATTCACGAGATCATCCATGAGTTTTTGTTTATAAGAAGGAGCATGTTTACATTTTTTTCTTTAAGTCTAGTACGCCTGTCGGATATTACGGCCCCAGCCTTGCTGAACATTCGTTCCGATTCGCTTGAAGTAGCTGGAATGCAGAGGTACCTGAGTGCTAAAATTTGTAAATGTCGCATATCAGACGTTCTAGTCTGAAATGTAGACATATTGT
>NW_023458561.1:5465665-5479293 GCF_013731165.1 Rhagoletis pomonella | reverse complement strand
GAGCATATTTGGGTAATCCGGACGAGGGTTCAAGGATAATCGTAACATTATGGTACAAATGAAAAATGTCATACGGCAACCGTAGTCAGCACACACTTAAGTAAACAAACTGGAGATTAATAGCAAATTAGCGAAAAATAAACACAACAAACGTTGTGCATATTAAATTTACTCACTTTTTCGTTGTATACTAGCATTAATAATAAAATTTGCAATAAATAACTCAAAAAGGCCATATTTTCTTTTGTTTATTTACAAACATGTGTTTGTGATCAGCTGATTTTCTTACTTGCAAGTTTTAGCTGGGAAAAATTTTTCCAGCAGAAATTTACAGCTCTCTTTCACATTTTGCTCTCTCAATTTCCCCTACTTTGCAAGTTTTTGGGGTACGAGAACGCAAAACCAGTAAAAGTTTTCTAAAACTTTAGATAGTTAGGCGTACGAGTACACACCTTATGTTAAATACATTTTGTTTACAAGCAAGTGACAATCTTACACCTATTATAGTTCATTCAAATAAGGTCCTCTCTTCTCCGGCAAACACAGAAAGGAGAGACCTGAGTAGTAAGGGTTATAATTTGTAAGTACGGCCGAAGGCCACATACGCAGAGAGAAGTCCCGCCCCACCTCTCCAGTAACACAGAAAGGAGAATTCTGAGTTGTAAAGGTTATGATCCCAAAGCGCGGCCGAAGGCCGCCTACACAGATAGAAGATCTGCCCCTCTTCTCTGGCAACACAGAAAAGAGAATTCTTCGTAGTAAGGGTTATAATCCGTAAGCGCGGCCGAAGGCCGCCTACGCATAGAGAGATTCCGGCTCTCTTCTCCGGCAACACAGAAAGGAGAATTCTGCGTAGTTATGATCCCTAAACGCGGCCGAAGGCCGCCTACGCAGAAAGTAGTTTCGCCCCTCTTCTCCGGCAACGCAGAAAGTTGAATTTTGCGTAGTAAGGGTTATAATCCTTAAACGCGGCCAAAGGCCGCCTACGCAAAGGGAAGTTCCGCACCTCTTCTCCGGCAACACAGAAAGGAGAATTTTGCGTAGTAAGGGTTATAATCCCTAAGCGCGTCCGCAGGGCGCCTACACAGAAAAAGGTTTTGTACAAAAATACCGTGGATAGCGTAGACCGTGTTGGTCCGACAAGACTTTTTTTAAACACTCTGCACAGTACGCACTGAAGACATGATGTTGTATACCAAATGAAAGCTTGTTCTATATATTGAATTATACAATTTTTAAACAAATTTAATTAAAATTTTTTTAAAATCATGTGTTTTTTTAATTTGTTGTTGTTGTTGTTATAGCGGCTACAACAACCCCACCCAGATCGGCTGATATCTTAGTCGTTGTCGTCGAGTTCCACTAACGGCAGCCCCAAGAAGCGTGCAGCCTCTATGGGGTCAGTCCATAGGGACGACGCCGTTAGGGTTGTGGGGTTTTCCGGGCATGCGAAGAGATGTTTCGAGTCGTGAGGGGTCTCTCCGCATGCCCGACATTCGTTCGGCACATCCGCATTTAACCTACACAGGTAGGAATTTAGCCTGCTGCAGTAGCCAGAGCGAAGTTGGGCTATTGTCATTCTGGTCTCCCGAGGCAGATGGAGCTCCGTCATGTCAATGTCCGGTGTTTGTGTGCCTAGAACGGCATTCACAGGTCTTGAGTCTACATAACTCGAGACTGCGTCCCTGTGAATGCCGTTCAGGGCCTGTCTATGAGCTGACGGGTCCAGAGGCTGCTTAATGAACCTCTGGACTTCGTCCGTCAGTTCATATAGATGCCTCCTGACGTGCCTCGGCGAGGGCTCCTCTGCAAGCAGCTGTCTATTTGGGTGGCCACATCTGTGGCTCCCAACAAGAAACTGCTTGCAGAGCATCGTGTTGTGCTCCCTAATTGGGAGCATTTTCGCCTCATCGTGGAGGTGGTGTTCTGGTGACATCAGGAGGCATCCTGTCGCTGTCCTAAGTGCTGTATTTTGTACCGTCTGTAGCTTCGTCCACTGCGTCCTACTAGTCCCCGGCGACCACACTGGTGCTGCGTAGTTTAAAACCGGCCGGCCTATTGCCTTGTATGTTGCCAGCAACGTTTCTTTGTCTTTGCCCCAAGTACTGCCGGCTAGCGACTTGAGGACCTTGTTGCGGCTCTGTACTTTATTGACAATAGCGGTTGTGTGCGCAGAGAAGGAGAGCAGGCTGTCGAATGTTACTCCGAGTATTTTAGGATTATTCACCGTCGGAATTGGTGTGTCATCGACGTGAATTCCTAGCGGTAGCCTGACCTTCCTCCAGGTTGTGTAACTTTGTTTAGTTACATAGAATTGTTGCTATACCCGTACAAGATGTATGGAAATTTGTGTATCCTATTAAAGGCATTTATATTTCCAATTGAATGACAGAATTTTGAAATCCGTGCTTTTGTTTTCGAGATATTGGATTTAAAAAATAAAAATATAGGAATTTGACCTTTGACCCTTGGTAACTCCTGTAGTTTTCGCTTCCCATCAAAAATAAATAAAAAATATGCCGTTGTACTTGCTTCAAACAACGGGAAAATTTTAGTAGACGGACGGCAAATTCTAGAAAAAGGGGGGATGAGGGAGGGTAGAATAGGACCCCCTGATTTCAAAACTACCCCCCTTTTTTCTAGCAACCTTATAGTTCTTATATAATTTATTGTTAAAGTTTTCATATAAACGATGAATAAGATAGCAAAATAACATACAACTTAGTGCTACCAGACTGGCATTTTGAATAATAAAAGCGGATTTTTAATTCGGAATTTTTACTTAGTAGAATTATTATTTCTGTGTTGCCGAAGAAGGGGGGGCTGAACACATTTTGCAGAGAACACCTTTCTGCGTAGGCGGCCTTCGGCCGCACTTAGGGATTATAACCTTCAGGCAGTAGAATTCTCCTCTCTGTTTTGCGAAGATAAGGAGCTGAACACCTTTTGCAGAGAACACCTTTCTGCGTAGGCGGCCTTCGGCCGCCCTTAGGGATTATAACCCTCAGGCAGTAGAATTCTCCTTTCTGTTTTGCGAAGAAAAGGAGCTGAACACCTTTTGCAGAGAACACCTTTCTGCGTAGGCGGCCTTCGGCCGCACTTAGGGATTATAACCCTCAGGCAATAGAATTCTCCTTTCTGTTTTGCGAAGAAAAGGAGCTGAACATTTTCTTTTGTATTGATTTCCCCTGTATTCCTCTTTAATCATTGCCTTCTTTGTATGTATTGTTTTGTACAATATGGCAACACATGTTATGTGTCAGTTTGCAACCATGTGTTATTGTAAATATGTGTGAAATTCAATGTAATTTACAAGTCGATAAAAGTTTAATTAAAGTGATTTATATACAAGATAAAATAAAAGAAAAGTGTGTAAAGTATTAAGTACAGTGTTATGTGCATTTATATATATAAAAGTATGCACAAATGCTTTTTTGTTAAGGAAACCAAGTGGAACGACTTAAGAAATTTTAACAACAAATAACTTATAAACAATGATATTATTTATATTTTTTAGTTATACATGTTTGAGAGGATACCTCCCTTAACATCCTGACCAAGTTTCATTTGTTAATTCCACCTGGTTTTCTTAAAACACAAGGTGCGGCTGACTACTAAAGCCCACCCCAAACAACCTCTATCGACGTCGTTGTTCAAAATTTGTCGCCCGGTTATCGTAATCGTGCCTCGATATTACCATCGATAGTATCCCAGCGCTAACGGGAACTCGATTATTGAATAGGGACTTTTCCCAATCGTTAGCAACACTCGCAGACTTTTTTGTTTTTGCAATTGAAGGGACAATAATTGACTGTCCTTTGTATATTAAAAATACTTGGTTGAAGCTGGCGGAGGAAATCGATTTTCTTGGAATATTTTCAATTTAGAGTATATACATACGAAAAGTTCTTCGGACTTCCGTAAAGCCTTCGAAAAAGCTGAGATGGACGCGTAAGTAAACATAAAACCTAGTAGAATAACTTTCTGATGATTTGTGTATTTTTTAAAATAAATGTGTACCTAAAGATTGAGAGATGAGGTGGAGTCTTTGGAAGCTATATTAATGGATGATGTTCAAATAACTAGAAATCCAGAAAGGTTTGAATATATTGAAATGCATTATAACGTAATAAATGGTTTTAAATAATTTTAGTGATGCGCCTGAACTTATAGAAACTACAGTGTTTCCTCAAGTAGGTGATGAGGTCGAACAATATGTATGTGTGACTCTGCAAGTTATTCCCACAGTCGACTATCCAGAAACAAGCCCTGAATATAAGCTACTGCGTCCACGTGGCTTGGATGATGCGCGTTTGGAGGCTATTAAACGAGCATGCAACGAGAAATTGAGGGAGTCCATAGGTTTCCCCGTTGTGTTTGATCTAATTGAGGTGGTGCGAGAACATTTAACGGGAAGCAATTTACCGAGCGGCCAGTGTGTTGTTTGTTTATATGGTTTTAGTGATGGTGACGAATTTACACGTACAGAATGTTTTCATTATTTGCATAGTTATTGTTTGGGCCGACATCTAAATGCTTTACGTCGAACTTATAAAGAAGAATATGATAAGCTACCAAGTTGGCTTCAAAAAACCTCTGATCCATTTCAAGCGCTATGTCCTGTTTGTCGCGAGCCTATCAAAGATCAGGAAGATAGTTTGCGTTGTGCCATGCCGCCATCTGAGCTTCAAAATGCGCCTGAATTTAAATTAACACGAGAACTAAGAGATCTTCAGCAGCGTATGTCTGCACTATTTCTTAAGCAGAAGAAACGTGGGGGTATAATAGATGTGGACGCAGAAAGTGGAACTGTTATTTCGATTGAAAGTGAGGAGGAGATGAGATTGCGTTTACAACGTAGGCCCAATTATAACGGCAGTAGGAGAGCGGAAAACACGATTACTGAATGTAACTTATTAGAAACAGAAGGAAGTAGTGGAAGTAATGGGAGTCAGAACGCGGGAACTTCGTTATCTCTGGTTCAAAAAGTAAGTACATTTTAAAGGAAATAATATCTCAAAATTTTGCCTATGTTCAATACAGTGCCCATGCTTGTCGGTTCTACGCCCAGGAATAACTTGTAATAGCTTACAAATCCAGCGCTGTTGTTTCGCGATCTAACCGTAAATATTGTGGGTGTGCAATGCACACTGTGCACAACTGCATGTTTACCCAGCAAACAAAGTGTCTAACGTTAGAAAAACATTGGTTTTACATTACAATTATTATCAAAATATATTAAATACATTTTAGTTGCAGTTCTAGCCAAGTAAAATTAGGGGAAATGTTTAGTTATTTGCCGGACGTTTTTGGGGTGTGGGGCGGAGGGGGAGGGGCGTGGCCCATTCGAAAGGGGACAGCCCCCACTTTACGAAAAGTCGCACTCCCCCCTTCGGGGCCTCCCACAGACCCCTAGGGAACTGTTTGAAAATGGGCGAAAAACGGCATTTACAAAGGGAAATTGAGCAGCTTGAAGTAGAATATAACCCAACTAACAGAATCTGTGGGGTTTTTAAATAAAAGAAATTATCCCAAGGTGGTTATCAGGCGAAAGAAGAGGGGCTGAACACTTTTCTGCGTAGGCGGCCTTCGGCCGCACTTAGGGATTATAACCCTCACAAAGTAGAATTCTCTTTCTGTTTTGCGAAGAAAAGGAGCTGAACACCTTTTGCAAAAAACACCTTTCTTCGTAGGCGGCCTTCGGCCGCACTAAGGGATTATAACCCTCACAAAGTAGAATTCTCTTTCTGTTTTGCGAAGAAAAGGAGCTGAACACCTTTTGCAGAGAACACCTTTCTGCGTAGACGGCCTTCGGCCGCACTTAGGGATTATAACCCTCAGGCAGTAGAATTCTCCTTTCTGTTTTGCGAAGAAAAGGAGCTGAACACCTTTTGCAGAGAACACCTTTGTATATTTTTAATGCTTAGTGGGTTATATCCTATCTTCTTTTGTCTATCATTCTTTTGCACATTTTGCTGAACTCCGCCATTTAATTTGCATATGCAACCAAAGTGTTTTTATTTACTGAATTATGATTAATTGGTTAATATTAAAGTCATAAAGAAAGTTATAACTAATCGAATAAAGTGTAAAGTGAAGGGGAATTTAAAAATATATTGGTGAAGTGACTGCTTTAAGGAGAATAGGAGTGATAAATGTACTCTAATTTCCGATTTTACAAAAAAGGGCATATTCCAAACCCAAGTTGTAAATAAATTAGTGACCAAAATTGGCACTCAAGCCTGCTAAACGATCGTAGGGGAACCGATTTGACTGAGCAGATAGACGATTCGACATTCTGCACAATGAACGACGACGCACCCACCAGGATTATGGGCAGCTGCTTCAGCTTGCCAGACATAACAATAGTCAGTGCTGGTCTGATAAACAGCATATCATGGCGACCTATGCTGACTTTGGCATCAGACCATCTGCCCATAGTCATCTCGATCGATAAACCAACCGACTTTGCTTCCGCGGAGCACCGAACATATATCAACTTCTCCAAAGCTGATTGGATAGGCTTCGCGGAATTTACTGAAAACACCTTCGCTGCTCTCCCCATACCAACCGACGTCTACCTTGGTGAACGTAAGTTCCGCAGGGCTGTCACCGCTGCTGCAGCTCGCTTCGTACCGGCAGGATGCATCACGGACCCACGTCCAAATTTCCCTGCCGAAGCGGCTGTTCTAGCCGATGAGCGCGATAGCCTTCGTCAGGCCGATCCCGGAGATCCCCGTATCAGGGATCTCAACGCGGAGATTCGGCAACTAGTGAACGTACATAAGCGGAAGAAGTGGGAAGAACATCGGAAGACCTGTAACTTCACCTCTGGTGTGAGTAAGCTTTGGTCAACTGTGAGGTCTCTGTCCAATCCGACGAAGCACGAAGACAGAGTCGAAATTTCTTTTGGCGACCATGCCTCGTCGGACCCGGAGCAATGCGCGAGCTACTTTAGCCGGCAGTTCATACTGCATCCTCCGGTGGAGAAAACCAAGCGTCGAGTGACCAGAAGGCTGCACAAACTGCCAACAAACTGTGCCCCCCTTGCTTTCGCTTGCGGTGAAATTCAGGTGCCCATCGGTAAGGCGAAAGCCTCCAAAGCCATGGGTCCCGACGGCATATGCATGCTGATGCTGAAAAATTTGGGTCCTGCGGGAGTGGCGTACCTAACGGAGGTCTTCAATTTGTCTATGGCCCTCTCATCATCCCAGACATCTGGAAGGTGGGGAGAGTGGTCCCACTGCTCAAACCGGGGAAACCTGCTAACAAAGGAGATTCGTATCGACCGATAACACTCCGGTAGCGAAGACACTTGACGCCCTGCTGCTCCCGTAGTCCACGAACCACCTGACCCCAGCGAAGCATCAGCATGGTTTCCGTAAAGTGCACAGTACAACAAGAGCACTTAACGTCATAAACACTCAGATAACTCGTGGCCTTAACCGTAACCGTCCCTGTGAGAGAACGATTCTAGTAGCGTTGGACCTGTCAAAGGCTTTTGACACTGTCAGCCATTCCACGCTACTAGAAGATATAGAGGCTTCCACTCTCCCACAGAGGCTCAAACGGTGGTCGGCAAATTATCTGAGTGGTCGACACTCGTCGGTAATGTTTAGAGACAAATCGAGCAAACTTAGAAAAATAAAACAGGGGGTTCCACAGGGTGGTGTCCTTTCCCCGTTACTGTTCAACTTTTATATATCAAAGCTCCCTCAACCACCAGAGGGATCCTCGATTGTCTCTTACGCGTCGATTGCTCGATCATGGCGACTGGGAATGGAATTGATGACCTGTGTTCGAAAGTAAAGGGGTATATCTCCGATCTTTCTCGCTTCTTCACTGCAAAGTGTCTAGCACTCTCCCCTACGAAATCATCTGCGACCTTGTTCACCACCTGGACGAAGGAGGTCAGGCTACCGCTGGGAATTCACGTCGATGATACACCAATTTCGACGGTGAATAACCCCAAAATTCTCGGAGTAACATTCGACAGCCTGCTCTCCTTCTCTGCGCACGCAACCGCTATTGCCAACAAAGTACAGAGCCGCAACAAAGTCCTCAAGTCGCTAGCCGGCAGTACCTGGGCAAAGACAAAGAAACGTTGCTGGCAACATACAAGGCAATAGCCACAGATGTGGCCACCCAAACAGACAGCTGCTTGCAGGAGCCCTCTCTAAGGCACGTCAGGAGGCATCTATATGAACTGACAGACGAAGTCCAGAGGTTCATTAAGCAGCCTCTGGACCCGTCAGCATACCGACAGGCCTTGAACGGCACACAAACACCGGACATTGACGCGACGGCGCTTCATCTGCCTCGGGAGACAAGAACAACAATCGCCCAACTTCGCTCTGGCTATTGCAGCAGGTTAAACTCATACCTGAGTAGGCTAAATTCGGATGTGCCGAATGAATGTCCGGCATGCGGAGAGACCCCTCACGACTCGAAACATCTCCTCGCATGCCCGGAAAACCCGACAACCCTAACGGCGCTGTCCCTGTGGACTAGTCATATAATCACAAGTGTTTATTCATATCGCCCGCATATATCCGATATTGGCCGAGCTGGTAGGAATTTACGCAAGTCCCAAAATTGAATTTGATGGTTTGGAAATTAAAATAGGGAAATGCGACTAATTAAACATGTAAGAAGTAAGTAATTGTTCGTTTTGTCAGTGAACTGTGTCAGGATAAGACTTCGGGATTTGTTTTCTTACGTTTTCAATTGTATGTATATTTTGAATGTAAATAAAATTTCTATCCCTGTTCGTCTAAATCGCAAGTTTCTGCAAATTTTCTGTTCGCGTACTATTTTGGATATTTTTCTCTTATTTCGACGGAGTTTTGCTGTTGGACATTTTTACTGGGGATTTTAAACGATAGCTATTGACGAACGGCTTGAACTGACGTAAACCAGATTTTGAAAATTTGGCCAAAGGGATCTTTCTTTTCGTTTGATTCGAACAAAGAGTGTTCAGCACATTTTTGTCGCGCTCTCAGTAAGACAGAGTGGGAAAGGAACGCGTAAAATTACTAACAAAAAGTGTCGGGATACGAACGGTGAATCCGTCATAGAAGTTAGAGCAGTTGTGATGCTAATCCTAAATATGTACATATGAAGGGTTAGTTAATGGTCTCGCCTAATAGTTAAAGAATTATTTGGATGCCGCAATACCAATATGTACATAGTTAATGGACTTTAAACATGTGATTCGAATTATACTATCCCATATAAATTAACAGCCCATCGAATCAACACTTGCTTTTGTATTTAGACGTTGTCAATTCAAAATGATTGCTTAACACATGGCGTATTGAGTAGAGTACGATCTTGCCCAAATACCAAGTTAAACTTAACTACCAAAAGCAATGCATGTGGTTTTTATAATAAAGAAATATGTAGATTTTTTAGACCACGGAGCACACCGATTTTCGGGGATTATTACTAGTTGTACCAAACTTTGATTATTATTATTTTGCTAATATTTAGTTATTGCGTACAACTTGTATTTAATTATTGTTCCTAATAAAGTAAAAATAGCTGCTAAAAATTTTGAAACAATATTACCTGTATTTTATTTATAACAAACTTTGCACACTTTTACATCAGATATTATCTTATATATTAATACGCAAACATGATTTTTGTCGTACACTTTTGAAGTACTTAATGCCCATTTATTTAAATGAAACTCATATCAAATGAAAGGGTACTTTGTGTAGATGTGCCGAATTTAGTTTTTAACTCTCTAAGAGCCATCTTGAACCGAAATATTAAAAAAAAAACTATTTGCAGTTACATGTTCAACCCGAATATCAGTTAGCAAAGCAACATGTCATCGTATATATTAATAGGCAAACATGATTTTTGTCGTAAACTTTTCAGGTACTTAATGCCCATTGATTTAAATGAAACTCACATCAAATGAAAGAGGAGTTGGTGTAGATGTGCCGAATTTAGTATTTAACCCTCTAAGAGCCATTTTGACCGAAATATTAAAAAAAATAAGTTTTGAAGTCCTAATCGGTACAAGTGCAACCCGAATATCAGTTAGCGAAGCAACATGTCGTATTATTCTTTCTGTTCCTATGAATTATATATACATAGTATAAAGAAAAGTCGAGATTCTTTGTACGCGGTAATCTCGAAGCCTACTGAACGGATTTTGACTAGAGTTTCTCTAATATACTCTGTATCCATAGGAGAGTGACCTTTTTTATTTAGAATTTTAATAGAGTTGCCACCTGTCTAAAAAACTATAATATCCGCACCGTTCGTTGGATTACAAAAAATGATGTGTCAAATGAAAGCGATTGGCCTCTAGAAACACAATAATCTATTATTTTTTGAATAGGGTTTCCACCTGTTAAGAAAATTACTATATTCAATCCTAATAAGTAGAGTCCGACCGATTAATCGGCATCGGCCTTTTTTCGCCGATTCTTTGCCGATTCTTTGGAATTTCTTTTCAAATGTTCAGGTGAAGCGACAGCCAACGTTAAAAAACATTTGCAGACAGCTTTCAAAAATGATTTTTTTTGTTGAAGGTGTTTCACGTTTTTTCCATACAAAAGTATGTGCGACAATTTTTTTTTTATATGGAGAACACTGCCAGCAAAAAAAAATTGCCAAAAATTAACGGGATTTTATAGCAGCTTGAAATTTGCACTTCATTATACTAGAATGAAATGGTCTACAAAACTGCATACCAAAATTGTGATTAAAAAGTTTGAAATCTTGGTGAAAATAAACAGAATTTTTAAATTTTTGTACAAAGTTTGAAATCTGAATTTATATGGGCTGCATTTCTTTATTCAATCCGAACGTTTGGAATAAACTTTTTTGTTTACTTATTCTTTAGAACGTTCCTGATGATATGTTAACGTATATTTCAAACGCATTCTGTTTATTCCGGCTGTGAAATGGGATTATCCGGAATGTATAAAGAAACGCAGCCATGGTGTTTGTTGTATACCAGCTAGACTTTTATAAAAAAAAATAATAAACATTAAATAAAAAAGACAAAATCGGTCAAAATATCGCAATTCTTATATTTTGTGGACCACTATATGTATGTACATACATACGTACCTAGCATATAAGTTCTTCTGCATTGAGTGCAAAAGAGTGTATTTTAGAACAAAACGAAATGAAATTTTATGTTCCTAAATATTTTTTGCTTAGCACCATATAAAAAGGTGTTTTATGTAATGTACATAAAAGTGATATATGTACATATATTTTTACACATACATATGTATGTATGTACATACATGTGTATGTAATGTTGCATAACAAGCCAATTAATTCAATTATTTCTTTTCTTTTGTTTTTTTTTTTTAACTCCGTGAAATGAACTGATTTTATGAATTAATACATTTACTTATAATTTTTTATGGAATCGGCATCGGCATCGGCCGATTCTTACCCCATAAGCCGATTCATCGGCATCGGCATCGGTAACTGAAAAAAAATTGGAATCGGCCGGACTCTACTAATAAGTGCAGGCGTCAGTTCTGCTCCGTCACTGTCAAATGAAAAGACTTAGTCTCTAGATGTGTAATAATGTATAATTTTTCTGAGAGGGGTTTCCACCTCGTTTAAAAACTATAAGATCTTCACCGTTCGTTGGATAAAAAATTAGATACCAAATGAAAGTGAATGGCCTTCGCATGTACAAAAACTTTAATTTATGATGACATATAATTTTTTTCTCCAAATACGTAAATATGCATACATTCAGCGCGTGACGAAGCCTCGCGCATCCGTGGCCGGCTAGTATTATATAACCGAAGGTATAACCCCACCTAACAATATCAGTGACCTAGACGAACAAGAGGTGCTGATGGAAAAACGTCATAAGCAAAAAAAAAAGACTATAAAATAAGTGATATGGTCGAATTTCGACTGGGCGCTACTAGTCTTATATATAAATAGGCAATCATGTTTTCTTTACGTTTCTAAGAAAGGTATTTTGATGGTATGTGCAGCCAATATTTCATATTTCAAATTAGTTTAACATAAAGCGAAAAAATCAGTTCAAAAGTGACACCAATACAAATGCTACCTTTAGACTTTTAGACTTTTAGACTTTTTAGTCCATTTATAAAAGCGTTGTATATTAAAAAGTTTTTTTATATTATTTTTTTTCTACTTTTTAGTCCTGTCTGAATAAAATTTTGCAATAGATATTAAAATAATTCAACGATATTAATAGAAAGATGCACACACATGCATTTACATATGTATGTACATACAAACGAGCACCAATTAATTTTATTTAAAGAAATGGCGTGTCGTCTATTTCCGCTGTAGCAAACGTAGTACATAGGGCGACATCTAGATGTCATCTACCTCGCCCTATTCACTACAGCTGTCGCCCTATGCACTATGCTTTTTTATAGGAACTTTTCAAAGCTTTGCTTTGGTGTCGGACACACAACATTGAATGTTTCTGGATCCACAACATTGAAAGTTTCTGGACGCACAACATTGCAAGTTGATAAAAGCGTTGTAAAATAGACTTGTCAAGTAGTTTGACAAATGTACCACAGGGTGTTGGTATGAACGCTGCTTAAATTTTTGTAATTTTAAATGTTAAGTGTACATTAGTCTATTTTTCATATAAAACGCCCCAGAAGATGCCAAAGAGGTTGGCAAAACGTCGGGCAGCAAAGTGAAGAAAGTCTTTTCTTGCACATAAACCAATTTGATCAGAATAGCCTAGTGCAACCAACAATAACAACACAAAATACAATTACTCCTAAAGTGCTTCAAAGGGACAGCTAAATTTTTGTGAGTGCTTTCTAAATAAACCAAAAAATATGTTTATAAAAATCAAATGAGGGTACTCCGGGATACTTTTTTTATCGTCTACGAAAAAATTATTTTCTAGTTAATTTTATAGAACTTCTTTAAATAACTACAATTTAAAACTGGTAAACTAATGAAAAAATAACAACTTACTTGTAAAAAGTCCTTCTTTAATAAAAAAATAATTTTAAATAATTTTAAAAAGTTGCATCCACTCATACTATAATTCTGTGGTCTTAAGCAATAATCACCTAATACTAGGTTCACATATAAGTAGATTATCCTAATTTTCGAGCTTAACACCCTAATCTGTAATTATAACAAGAGATTAGCCATATAAAATTCGTCCCTTGTTAATCTGTAATTATAAAATAATCTCAGATTTAACCGATAACTTTTCGGTGTCCATCCTAGTTTTATCGATTGTTTTTGCGAAAAAGAGGAGAAATGCCAAATGTAAAAGTAAACAAAAATGTACACAAGCAAGTAAAAGAGGTTTGTAAAGGTATTTTTAATAAAATGTTAATTTAAAATATATTTATGTTGCTTATTATAGCAGAAAAACGTGACCACGGTGGCACAGTGAAGAAACATAACTTTTCCTTGAGATGTGAGAATAACGAGCACAACAAATTTGACGGCTAATAATCTGAGATTTGCCTGTGTAAACGGGGTGATTAAAAAACGAGCTTTGATTGAGATAATATTGATATGTGAACATAGTTTAAGTCGAAAAACCTAAATTCGAGAAAAATGGTTCCAAACATTTGGATTGTAATGTTAACTTTATGGGGAAACCAAAATATGTTCGT
>NW_023458561.1:5447239-5465655 GCF_013731165.1 Rhagoletis pomonella | reverse complement strand
ATGCAATCATTTTCATCATTATTCAGTACTATTAGCTGGATATTTCGGGATGGCCACGTGCATGGTAACTTCACCAAAGTGTTGTTTGCTTGTTCCAACCACTTTTCGGCCTCGTCAGCCTCGGGACGGATGTGCCCAACCTAAGCGAAACGCTGCACCAGCAGCAGTAGAGCGAGTAGTTTATCTGTCTATAAACTAGAACAAGAAGATAATTTGTAAATTTTTTTACCTCCCTATAAGTTTATGCTTCCATAGTGCTTTCATTGACGATAAGCTACTTTTTAACTATTCCTTTGTTCATATGTCATCTAAAAAGATCCAAATTAAAGCAACATCCTAATATCTATAATAATATCTCATGGAACACTGCATATAATGCCAATTTTTTTGCGGTAAGGTAACTTAAGAAATTTTAAATTAATACACACTTATTAACAGCTATGCTAATACGATGAATTAAGTAAATTTACCTTGCGTGTTGTTATTTTTTAATGCATAAAAAATTCCTTTGAAAAATAATAAAATTTTCCAAAACAATAATTTATTAAGGTGGCAGTGATACTCGAGCAATTTACGAAAAGTATAAACGTCATAAGCACAGTTTATGTCAAAAAATTTCAAAATGAAACTACCTTATTTTTTTGTATCCTGGAATAGTTGTTATTTGACGCAATCGCATAAGCAAAATTGAGAGTTGAGCTAATTTGTGCGGCACCATCTCCGTCAGCTTGTTCATGTAACTTACTTCATACAAATACACCGAACCAGCTTTTTTGACAACTGCCGGTGACGGTGACGCAATAGACTATGTACTTTCACTTTTACTCTGACGGATTTCACTGCGGCAAATGTTCAGCTGTTCACTTACCGCCGACCGCTTTACCGTCGTCCGCAGTAATTCTGAGTAGAGCCATGATACAAAAAAAAGGTAGTTTCAATAAACAACTTTTTGATTAATACTATGTATCCATTGAGAGATTTATCCATTCAGATTTAATAAATCCAGTTGCTAAATCACAACCGTCTCCATTACCATTACGAGATATGTTTGACGTTCACATTTTTAAATATTTGACGTTTGCTTATGTATGATTTTACAAATACAGTTGCGGACATTGATATACAGACAGATAAAAGGAAGGTACCAAGCGCAATTTCATTATAGGAATTCTGAATATTATTGGCTTCTTATTCGTGGTAAATATGTATGTATAATATATAGTTTGGAAAGTGTAAAGAATGGTACCATATTCCGAATCATTTTCCCGAATTTAAGAAAAATTATCAAAACGGTAAAAAACATTTGCGGAAATAAAAATTTTTGTAGAACCCTCTTCTTCATAGGAAGGAACCGAAAATCCAATCGTGGGCCTTTGGCATATCATGAATACGAACTGAGTTCTAGAGGATGTTCGGTGCAATGTTATCGAAGCAGAACCATTACCGAAATTTATAAATTTTTTGCCGCAGCGCGTAAATGACTTATAGAAAGCGGAGAATAAAAAATAAAATAATATTTTCTTAATTTATTACAACCAAAGTTATGTAAATATTTATTACTAATTTTCCTCCCAAACTAACAAAAAAATATAAAAATCCCTAAAAATACGAAAATTCATGTTTTTATGATAGGCTAGATTTCAATGTCCTCAACTGTATATTGAAAACACAAATGTCATTTGACTTATGGCATGTGAATTTGTGGTTGCCACATCCAACAAATTGTACTTATTGATCAATATTATTGAAGATTTGACGAAGATTTAACTTAAATCTACTGCCTTTCGAGATTTAATTTTATATGATAAATCTCAAAAGATTTAACGTCAAATCTCGTCAGAGGGCTAAATCTTCATTAAATCTCACAATGGAGACATAGTATAAAAATCAGATTTTTGACAATTGCTCAATTGTGGAAACTTCGAAGCGGCGTTACCCATTTAAATTTTTTGGTGGAGGGGATTTTATATCATTAATTTTGGATTATAAATATAAAAATTGTATTATCCTTCACCTTTTAAAAATAATTAATATCTTATCTTAAAAATGATAAAATTTCACATTAAGTTCGATAACCACTTGCCAAAATCTTTATTTTTATTGTTAGTATGCAAGCCTAGAACTACAATTATCAACTTATTGAGCATTAGTCCTCTTCTATTTCAAAAACATTTGGATTTGGGGTGGGAGCGGATGCGAAGGGGGTGTGACACATAAAACCGCACTCATTAGAAAGAGAATAGTCAAACTTTAAGGAAAATCGCCCTTTCCTTCTCCGACCCCTCTGCAGACCTCGAGGGATCCATTGGAAAATAGGATAAAATTTGAATTTTGACAGAAAATGTAGACTCTGGTAACGCCAACCACAGGTTTTTTGCACAAAATAACTTTCTCCGTTGTAAGCCTTCGGCCGCGCTTACAAAAAATAACTCTCATCAGTCCAACTCAGGCTACCTCAGTATCTTGTACAAATAAGTCCATATTTCAAACCGAATTTATTAATAAACTAGCAGACCCGGCGAACTTCGTCCCGCCCAGAATTTTTATATATTTTATTGAAACTTTTTGGTCCAACATTTTCACCAACAATTCACGTTTACGATTTTCATTGGCACATTTGTCTGCTAATATTAAGGTTTGGTGGTCATTTGCCGCTTTAAATAACCTAAGGAAAGTGTTATATCCGTTCTTGAAATTCTCCAGTTGTGCGGCATTTCATAGCACGTTTATACGCAAAGCGAAATAAGTTTTTTCCTCTTCACTCCCTGGCGGCAACAATGACCCGGTTCTATAGTGAATGTCCTAGAAGCTTTACAGTATAGTAGGTGCCAAATCAAAATGGGTGCGAATCATTGTTCTGTACCTTAAAAGTTTGAACGCATAATAATATTGGAAAATCACATCCATTGGGCCAATTGCAACGCAGGACCGTCGATATACTCAATGGTGCAAAAGGTCGATTTAATCTGACATTCACGGCCCCTTTTCTCACTTGGCTATTTTTAGTAATAGCTCGACTTCAGCACCACTTGGCAGCACGTTTTTGCAATAGTATTGCAAAATTATTGTACAAATTACCAAACCGTACCCAACAAAATACCCTTTGCTTGTTCAAATTTCGATTCTAAGAACAAAATGTTCTTAAATACACAAAAACTTAATAATAAAATATGAAGGATTTTAGATATTGGGTATGGTAGCACGAAATGTCACAATCTGCTTAATTGTCAGGTTGTTAATATGGCGGTAGTTTGGTTTTTTTTATTTGTAGCTCTATCTCAAAAGTCTCCTTTTCTCGTTCTGCTTGTCCTTTTAACAGCTTGTGTTGTTCCTCCGCAAGGCGATATTGCTTACGCTGGTATCGAGCACACTTTCGGCATTTTTTGCAATCCTTTTAGTGCTGTTTTTTGTATATCCACTAGTTTTTGAATAAGGTTCATTTTAGCCGCTTTGTGGTTCGCTTTCCTACGAGGTGGTTGTGTGGCGTTCGTAATTAATTCTGTTGAACGGGAAGATCCGGCAATCGGTTCATCATCATTTGTGGCGGCTGCTGCTAAGTTCGTTGCACGTGAAGATTCGAGAATGGGCTCATCGCAATCTGTGGCACCTGCTGCTAAACTTGTTGCACGCGAAGATCTGGCAATGGGCTCGTCGCTATCTGCGGCGCTAGTACCCGTAGAGCGAGAATATGCAGCAATTGGAAGCGATCTTGTTGGCTCTCTCGCAACATGATACAGAACCAGCTGGTTTTAGCAATTCTACAAATCCCATTATATTTGCCACGGTTTTTTCAAGTGAAGCCAACACCATTTGATTAAAAATTCCGGTGCCGGTTGATCTTGCCTCTTTTTTGTTATGACTTTGAATTTTTGATCTTTCCACACCTATAAATAATAACAAGTTATAGGCTATAATATTAAATTTCAAACAATAGAAGACTAAGATTTTTTTTTAATATTTTGAATTTACCTTGTACCAGCCATTGCCATCTCGTACTGGTGGTACCACTGCATTAATGGCCCTATTATGTATGGCGACTGGGGTCTAGTTGCTGGTCTAGTAGCCATGGCCACCAGTATCGTAATTTGTGTTATGTATAGCGATTAACCTCAGTATACAGAAAAGCGCAGAAAACATCCGAATTTACTTTTTTGACATGAACTTTTCCCAAGTAATTGGCAACTTTGCTCCAATGTGTTGAATAATTTAGGTGAACAATTAACAAAATCGTCGTTAGCGGGAAACAGAAAATTCCGCTACTAGACTCAGTAGCCGAAAGTCAATAGCCAGTACCATACGTAATGCGAATTTTTGTATATGTTTGCCCATCGGCTATTAGTCGCCATACACAATAGGGCCATAATTTTCGTTACGATGAGCTCCAAATCTTCTTTGGATGTGTTGTGAACAACACATTTTTGAAAACTTTTAGCCAAATACATAGGGTTTTTTGCCTAATTCTGCTACCAGAATTTCAAACTGCGAACTTGTTGTCAACAGCTTAGTTCTTTGGTTTACGAACGAAAGCGACACAAAATGATGGCGATAACCATGGCATACCAAAGTTGCCGTATCGTCAGTTTTACTGACGATGACGATATCCAGCATAAGGCGATTGACTTTTGTCCACCTAGCTTCTTCTAGTCACCACACTGTGCGGCGGGCCTTTTATCACAACCGATCTACATGATTCAAGTATTCGAAAGCAAATGCACTGTCCCTTTTCTTCATACCCCCTCTCTTCTACTTGCAAGCAGAATTAAATCGATTAATTGAACCGTGGCACTAGTGTCATAAACGAGTTTCGGGCAAAAATACTGTGAACAGCGTAGCCGGAGTTGCACCGACGGGGTTTATTGTTTTGAAATACTCTGTATAGCTATATGACAGCCTGATTATGTACCATTTAGTTATAGGAGTTTTAGATGCATTTAATTAGGCACTTTTTAAATTTTGTTTAAAGTTTTGTGTATTTTTTTCATAATTGTGTTTTGTTTGCTAAAACTTTACAAGATGTACATATGTATATAATATTTATATATACAATTGAAGGGATTTCCAATTGAATGACATCAAAATTGTTAGAATAGGGGTATTCTCGAAGTCTTGCACGATGCACGGATTGCATGAAATGCAAAAATACTATTCCAAATTTCGAAGAGTACGAGAACACCCCATTGCAAAGAGGTAGCATGCATGGGGAGCAAGCAGCGAAATTATGTATCAAATACAATAACAAGAGACAGCAAAAAAAAATTAAGTGAGCGAGATGAGAGGAATGAGAGAAATATGTAGCAATTCCAACAACAAAACAACTAGCACAGGGTCGCTATTATCTTGCTATGCTATTTTGCAAAATATATACATGGGTTTCGACGTTGCATATTTTGCAGCGATAGGAAATGTTGTTTCCCATGAATTTTCTTGTTGTGTGTTTGAAATTTATGCAATCCGTGCAATCCGTGCTACGTGCAATGGCTTTGCAAGATTTGGAGAATACCCCTAATCTGTTTTCGAGATATTTTGATTTTAAAAAAGCGTTGCGTTTGACCTTTCACCTCTCGTAACTATTGTAGTTCTCGTTTCCCCGAAAAAAATTAAACCATTATATTTCCCTCAAAAACCTCTATCAACGTTCATACTAGTTTTTGTGTATGTTACCAGCCAATGCCCGCTTGCTTCGCGGCGCCTAATAAGATCTTTTGCATTGGCCAATACAAAAATAGCGTTTAGAAGCAAAAGTGGCCTGTAAAGTAAACATTTTTAGGTTAAATTTAAACGACCAAAGAGCAGAATCCTCCTCCCACGTAGGCCAGGAATAGTAGCGCCGTGTTACCATATGGATTACCCTTTCGATGTCATGAGTTTTACCGATGGTTATATTTCCACCTGTGAGATCTCTGCCGAGCGTACGTAATATTCTTCTATGATCTTGCAATTTCAGCATTGGTCCGATGTACCATGTAAGCCAATAAAAGAAACTCAAGAGCACAGATGAGCGTTTTCAGTTGTAGGAGGATCAAGAATCCTCGCTTTCCCACAGGATAAAAAGTTTTCCCGTACATTGGCTAAATGAGTCGTGTGATCTCTTAGATATCGTTAAAATGAAGCCATTTATATACCTATCGTGTTTGTTCTTGGACGGATGTGGTCGAATTTTTCCTTGTCAATTCTTAACTTTTACAATTCGTCTTAATATTTACTAATGTAACAACGGCAGCCCGAGCAATTTCGACAATCAAGTAGATGCATGATCGCATTTAGGGTGTATGAGGGCGTCAGACAAAGGTGCGCTTACATAATGTTGCGGTCTTTATATGCATACTTAAACGCTTCCCTGATTTAGCCACCTGAAAAGTAAATTCGTCCAAGATAAACATAGGGCCAAAGCAAAATAAACCCCGTGTGAGTTTCTATATATTCCGCCTGCAGCCCAACCATTGGGTCCCTTTTCTGCAAAACCATTGAAGAATTGAGAAGATTTGAATTTCTATTATCGCTTACGTTCAGATGAACGGTTTTATTCAGCCGTGTTGGTTAATCGTTTCTTATTTGAGGAAAAGTAAGGCATCGCTGATGTACTTAAAGGCTGTCTCACCTGTAAGAAAAATATGGGATTCAGAATTACTTGTAAATCAAACTTCATATTGTTTAAAAATCTTGTGTCGTTTCCTCGTGTCATGAAAATAAGCATCTCCATTTTCTTTAAACGAGTCCGACAGCATTTTATTAAACAAGTAATTTGTAAGCAAAAATTTAAACGACTTCAATCTATATCTATATCTACATCTATATATATAAAAATGAAATGTTTTTCGTATGACCGCGATGCCTGACCAAATGGCTGATCCGATTTCAATTCTGTAAACAGTACTATTTTGGACCTTCTGTGTGGAAGGGTTTTCGATTAAAAAAAAATTTGAAACTTTGTGTTGTTGTTGCCGAAAAATGAAGAATGCTGAGACATCACGATTTCACAATTTCATAGAGTTTTCCGTATATTGAATGTCACTAAACTACTAAACGGCTGGACCGATTTCGTTCGTTTTTGAGGGCACCAATATATCTCTTAAACCAACTACGCTGGGGAACTGAAACTTGGCACGGATGCATAAATTGTAAATACCTTACTTACGGCGAAAGCTGGAAGCTATTGGAATAGGGGGCGTGGCACCTCCCATACATACTGAACATCTCCTAACGCTTTTCTCTGGAACCGCTTACGCCAACGTCCTGAAATTTGACATAGCTATTGGCAGGTATAGGAAAAGGGGGCATGGCACCTCTCATATAAATTGAACTTCTCATATTGCTTATGTCTGGAACCGCTTATGCTAAAGTCCTGAAATTTGACACAGCTACATATGTTATCAGCAGCGTACTTATGGCGAAAAGTGGCAGATAGTGGAAAAGGGGGCGTGGCACCTCCCATAACGCCCTAAATTTGAAACAGCCGCACATGTTATCAATACCTTACTTTCAGAGAAAAGTGACAGGTATTGGAAAAGAGGGCGTGGCACCTCCCATACAAACTGAAATTCTTATATCGCTTATGGCTGGAACCGCTTAAGCCAACGTCCTGAAATTTGAAACAGCTATATATGTTATTAATGCCATGCTTACGACGGAGAGTGGCAGGTATTGGAAAAGGGGGCGTGGTACCACCCATACAAACTGAACTTTTCATAATGCTTATCCCTGGAACTGTTTAAGTTAACGTCCTGAAATTTGACACAGCTACATATGTTGTCAATAACGAACTTGCTTACTTGCTGTCTTCATTAGCGTACAACCATCGCAGGAGATCTGTCAGTTTCATCCCAGGCGAAATGCCCATCGCAGAGAAATTTTGGTACTTGGGCATGTCATCGCACAAGATTTCATTTCAAAAAGTGCTTACCATGATAAAAACATAGCAAGGTACAACCGATCTCTCAATTTGTCGGCCATGATTTTTTTTGTGAAGTTTGCCAATATTTTAAAATCGTATAAAAATGAAAATAAAAAATTGAAATTGTTCGAAATTGTTGTTGCTTGAGATTGAAAATGAAAATGTGTGTGTGAGTTTGTGAGTAAATTTAAAAATTAAATTGTTTGGGAACGTCAAGAATTTTAAAAGTGACTCTCAGTGGTTCTACCTTACAGTGTACAGTGGTTCTACCTTACTATATTTTTATCATGGTGCTTACGACACATAACGAAAATTACTGTATTCGCAAAAATAGCTAACTCCACGTTGTTTTGAGCATATATATAATAGAAAAACACAATTTTATCAAAATCTAAAGTTAAAAAAAGCTCTGAAGCTAACTTTTTAACAGTTCACCCTTGCGATGAGCGGTGTACACAAGCGAATCATCGCCAGAGATCTATCGCAAAACATGAACAATCGCTAATGGGGACAGCAAGTTACGTCTAAAAGTGGTAGTTATTGGAATGGCTGCTGGCATCACTGGCAACCATTTTTTCCTAGATTTCTAAATCACATTGAGCGATTGTTACTTTCTTTTTAATTTTTGGGAAAGGTTAAAATTTTTTGTGGAAATTTTAAAGAATTTATTTTTTATTTTTCACAAAGTATGAAATTTTACTTTTTATGATTTTCGCTATAGGCTGTCCTATCTACATACATATGTATCTATACACATTAGACTGCATCACTCCCCATACAAAAAAAAAAAATCGGTACTGTTTTTCCATTGGAGTTATAAAATCTATTATATTTTAAGACATCCACCAAAATATTTCGGAAAAATATTAAGATTTAAGCGAGCCGGTCCGATTTGAAAATACCTCCAAAAACGGAGCTTTTTATGAATAAAAATAGTTTCTTAAAGAACTTTTTGAGTTGAGTCAATTATAAGGGTCGTATTTATTGACCGATTTCGTTCAAATTCGCAATGTGAGCCACCTGTATGATGAATTCGTTTGCAAGAAATGGACCTGCTGGGTGGCGGTGGAGGCGAAATATTTAGAAAATCCTTATTTTTAATACAATCTGGTTGAAATTTATAATAATCATTTCATGATAAGCAATGGTTTTGCAGAAAAGAGACCTAAGAATGGCGCTGCAGCCGTAATATATAGAAACCCCATGGGTTTGGCCTGCTTTGGCCCAATGTTTATTTTATGTGAATTTACTTTTCAGATGGTTAAATAAATTGTGTAAGCGCACCTTTGTCTGGCGCCCTCATACACACTTAATGCGATCTTGCATTTGCGGCCGATTTTTCAGCAGTAAGACTCAAAGAAAGCAGTTCATAAATATTAAGACGAATTATAAAAGTGGCGAATTGACAAAGAAAGATTCGACCACATCCGTCCAAGAAGGAACACGGTTGGTATATCAATGGCTTCATTGGAACGATATTCAAGAGATCACACACTCATTTAGCCAATGTACGGGAAAACTTTTCATCCTGAGGCGCTGCGAGGATTCTGGGCCCTCTTATAACAGAAAACGCTCATCTGTTCTCTTAGGCTTCCTTATAAGAACTTTTATGGCTTCCGCATCGTACCACTGTTGTAGTTGCAAGATCAAAGGAGATTATACACGCTTGGCAGAGATTTCACAGGTGGAAATAAGACCATCGCCAAAGCTCATGACATCGAAAGGGATTAGTATTTCATATGGCATCAAAGAGCTAATATTTTTGGCCTTTTTTACTGTACAGACCGTTTTTTATTTTAAATGCTACTTTTGCATTGGCCCAAGCAAAAGTTCTTATTAGGCATCGCGAAGCAAGCGGGCATTGGCTAGTTCTCTTATAAAAATTTAAGGGATACCGTTAATTTCATCATGACCTAATTATCCGATAGAAAAAGAACTATCGAAATCGGTTGACGTGGTACAAAGTTATGCGGCAACATACATAAAATAAAATATTTATATTCCGACGAATTGATAACCTCCTCCCTTTTTTAAGTCGGTTAACGAGTATGTATATTTTCCACTCAGGTTTATATACATAGGTACCATCATGATACAAAAAAGAAGGTAGTTTCAATAAACAACTTTTGACGGATAATAAATTTTTTTGACGTTTCATAAATTGTGAGTATTATCACCGGCCTTGCCACTTTGATAATATTAAAACAATAAATCGGAGAATTTTCTTTCGCATATTTATACTAATGTAATAATATTTCAAATCAAAAACTATTATCAGTGCTTGGTATTTTTTTATTTACGTAGCTCGCACTATTTTTTTTTAAACTATATAAAATATAAACTATTAAAGAAGACTTCATCGTAATTGGTCTTTTTATTTTATAATAAAAACCATGCGCGCATTATATTGTTACTTTCGTTTTTTTTTTTTATTTTAAATGCAATCTTGCGATTTAAAAATCGAATTCTAAAGAATGTTCTTCCCAAAAAAAAAACCTTTTTATATTTTGGTTCAAATTTCATTTTAAATTTCTCATCAGATTTTTGAAAAAAACTAGGCTTTGTGATTAGCGTATCACCATTAACTTTCACAAATTTTTAATTCAAAATGCAAAACCGCGTATCAAGACAATGCAAAAGCGCGTATGTGTGGTATCATAAATTATTTTCTAGAGAGTAAAAACACTCATATTTCAAAATGGTTATCTTTTTTACAAAGAAATCGCAATTCAGGACGAAGGGATAAGGGTTGAGCCAAGAGCTTGTGTGAGCAAATCCAATTTTTGGAAAAAAATGTCAGTTACGCGGTTTGGTACTACGTCAATACGCGGTTTTGTACTTTAAACGACGATGTGTAAGTATACACTTTCTTTATGCGTTCTGAAATCTAGTGGTCAACCCCATTTTCGAAATTATTTAGCCGGCACAATTTTCAAGTCCATAAAATATAATCTTCTGCTTAAAAAAAATATTTCTTCTAGTGATCAAGTAGCATGAATTTGATAAAATGTCATAATTTTATTAAAAGTCATATGGTTAACAACAACAACGAATGTCATTAAATGAAACTACCTTCTTTTATGTATCATGGGTACCATGATACAAATATTTAAAGGTAAAACCGCTCACTCAATTCGTCGGCCATCATTTATTTTTTTGAAGTTTGTCTACTTTATAAAACTTAAATTTTGAGAGCAACTCAAATGCCAAATAAAAGTAAAACAAAAAACATTCCAGATAAAGGAATCATGACTAGCACCGTGGTGGGAGACATCAACATATCGAATCCGTTGCTCATGATTAGATTGGATTTTTAGGACCTAATAACCTATAATGGATGGTCCCGTGCGCAGAAGTGGAAAACTTTTGACTGCCATTCACCTGGGAGTGTCCAGAAGCGATTCTTGTGCCTACGGTTCAAATCGCAGCTCACAACGCCCGGATATTTATATCCGCCCACTATCTTGTTGTAGCCAAGATACGCACCTACCTCTGTGCAGCAAAAAATGTGTGCCCAACAATGCAGGAAAGCTTAACGTCGAAAAGCTGCAATCACAACAGACGGCCAATTTATTCGCCACTCGACTCACACACCTGCTCTCTGAGAGCACTCTTCAACAATCCGACATACGCAAGCAGTGGAACCACATTTCCCGATCATTAAGTACCACCGCCGAAGAATTAGTTGGATTTCAGCGAGCCCGAAAGAACAACTGGTACGATGGGGAATGTCAAGAAGCCGCAAAAAGACGCCGCACAGTGTTTCGACTGAATGGAGGCGGGTGGAAATAATAGTACACCTGCACCGATTCCGCTGAACCTTGACATGTGCTCTAGTTTTACTTAGAAATGGGGAATTATGAATCCTGGTAAAGATGGAATAATTGCCACGCCTTCCACTCTTGTGGGCGGAAACAATAAATTTCATCCGGTTTCGATGAAATTTAGTATGAACTCTCTCTTTTATTAGAAACCCTAAATATAAAATATGGGAAAGATTGAATCACTATAACGTCCAAAACTCAAAAAATGTGGGCACAGTCATTAAATGTGATGGAATTTTGCATTGCTCGAAAATTTTTTTTCGCGAAATTATGAAAAAAGCTGAAAATCAAAAATTACATATAGTTGAAAAGTCGCGTGCAAAGATCAACTTATAATTCGAAAACTACGTAAAGTTCTCTAAAACATTCGTCTAATTAAAAGACCTGACGGACCGGTACTCACACTTTTTTTTACTAATAATCTTTAGCATCTACATTGCAAAGTAAATTTTTTGATAAGAAAATAGGAAAGTACCAAACAAATGATAAATACATTCTCCTGAATATTCCACGACATTTGAATAATTGATTACAGTTGAAAAAGAAACATTTTCTTTAAGGGGTTAGTCGCCAAAGGCAACTAGTCGGAATCGCGCCCATTCCCGTATTTTGTTGGAAAAGTATCGTGCGTGAAGGGGCTGAGTAAATAATGAACAATTTGGTATTTATGATTTTTACTTTTTCCTCTCTAAGTCCAACCGGTTTTTTTTTATCAATTTTCACCATGACTTTTTTCTACCCGCCTCTATATATTCGAAACACTGTGCGCTGCCTAAAGGGCTGCGATCGGGCGCAACGCGAGCCATTTGGGACCGTTATAGGGAACGGAAGAAGGAAGCGAAACGTATTTGCCGCAATAAGAGAGAGGCCGAAATACGTGAATGCGAAGAGCTTGAGATGCTGGACAGGAAGAACGCCAGAAAATTCTACCAGAGGGTTAGGCGACTTACGGAAGGTTTCAAAACCAGGGCGAACTCCCGTAAGAACAACAATGGCGACCTAGTGACCGATGCCCAGAATGTACTTAAATTGTGGAGGGAACACTTTTACAATCTACTGAATGTTAGCAGCGCTGAAAGTAGTGGAGAAAACGAACCCGAGTCCCCAGTTGATGATGATGGAATAGCTGTCCCACCGCCTGACTATGACGAGATACGAATAGCGATTACGCGGCTGTAAAACAACAAATCTGCTGGAGCTGACGGCCTGCCAGCCGAGCTATTCAAGTACGGCGGCGAGGAGCTGATGAGGTGCATGTATCAGCTCGTATACAGAATATGATCAGATGAACGCATGCCCGACGACTGGAATTTAAGTGTGCCCTGCCCAATCCACAAGAAAGGCGACCCGCCATTCGCGCCAACTACCGCGGAATCAGTCTTCTAAGCATAGGTAATAAGGCCTTATCGAGTGTATTGTGCGAAAGACTGAAGCACACCGTCAACGAACTGATTGGACCTTATCAGTGTGGCTTTAGGCGTCGCAAATCCACCATAGATCAAGTATTCATAATACGCCAAATCTTGGAAAAGACCCGCGAGAATAGGATCGACACACATCATCTATTTGTCGATTTCAAAGCCGCTTTCGAGACCACGCAAAGAAGTTGCCTTTATGTCGCGATGTCTGAATTTGGTATCCGCGTGAAACTAATACGGCTGTGCAAAATGACATTGAACAATACCACAATCTCCGTCAGAATAGGGAAGGACTTCTCCGAGCCGTTTGACACCAATCGAGGTTTCGTGTGATTTCTTTAATCTGATGTTGGAGAAGATAATAAGAGCCGGAGAACCGAACCGCTCAGGTACAATACTTTACAAGAGCGTGCAATTGCTGGCGTATGCCGACGACATCGATATTATTCGTAAAAACAAGGGCTACGTCTGTTCTGCCTTCTCGGGATTGGATAGAGAAGAAAAGCTAAGCAAAACGAAGTATCTCCTGTCATCACACAAACAGTCAGATCATACGCGTCTTGGCACCCACGTCACTGTTGACAGTTACAAGTTTGAAAAACTAGACGGCTTCGTTTATTTGGGAACCAGCATTAACACCAATGGAGAATCATTCTTGCCAACAAGTGCTACTTTGGGCTGAGGAGGCAGTTGAGAAGTAAAGTCCTCTCTCGTCTTACAAAGATCACACTCTATAAGTCACTCATCACGCCTGTGCTGGTGTATGGCGCGGAGGCATGGACAATAATGTGGCGGATCTTGGAGTTTTCGAGTGAAAGATTCTGCGAAATATTTACGGACCTTTACGCGTTGGTGATGGCGAATATCGCAGACGATTTAACGATGAGCTGTATGAGCTTTACAACAATATAGACATAGTGCAGCGAATTAAAATTCAGCGGCTCCGGTGGCTTGGCCATGTCGTTCGAATGGACAGAAACGCTCCTGCTCTGAAAATATGCAACACGGGCCGCGATGCTGGTAACAGAGAAGAGGAAGGCCTCCTCTGCGTTGGAAAGACCAGGTGGAGCAGGACTTGGCTTCACTTGGCATTTCCAATTGGCGTCAGTTAGCACAGAGGAGAAATGACTAGCGTGCTGTTTTGGACTCGGCCAAAATCGCTTAGGCGGTTACAGCGCCAATAAAGAAGAAGAAGACGAATAAGAAAACCCTATAAAAGAGGTAAAATCAATTAACGAAATAGGCTAGAAAAGGGAAAATAAAATAACGAAATAGGCAGGAAAAGGAACTAGAAATCGCAAAAAAAGCAAAAGAAGGCACTAAAAAAAGTAAAACACCGAAAGATGATCAAAAAATACATTTATTTTAGAAATGTTTATTTTACAGGTAAGAAGAGAAAAACTAAATAGTTTCATTATAAAAAATGTCTACTTTGAATCTTGGACTATTTTCTCAATTCGAGTTTTTAACTCACAAAACTTTAATCTCTATAGTTGTAGTAACATTGAGCCACAAGATGCATTTTGAAGTTTTCTGTCAGCATTTTCATTGGATGTACTGCGTTCGACGTGAGTTGATACAAGTGGCGCCCAATTTAAATATGGAACGTTTAAAACGTTCATATTATCAGAAATAAGGGATTTTTCCTTGCCATTTACAACTAAAGGCCAGTACGCAGCTCTCAAAAAACGGACAAGAAAAAAATTGCCATTATTTCGTGTGTATGTCCAAGGAATTTTGATATCTGATACTTCACATCCTGTTGCCTAACTCTTTCTTCAAGAAATAATGGAACTGAGCATATATTTCTGTTGCAAACATGGGTTGCCTTGTGCTCTTTTTCACAAAAAAAACTTTAGAAAACCTTACTAGAAAGCGTAGCAATTTCTCAAGAAATGTGTACTGCCCTAAGGAAATTTGACACAAGAAAATTTCTTAGCCATTTTTTGTACGTCATTTGCTTTTCTTTGTGCGTTTGTGCTTTTATTGAGATAAGGTAGAAAAGGCAAAAGAGGTCAAAAAATGGAAACATCAAATGTGTATATATGGAATCGGAAAGCTAAATCGTGGACATGGAAAAAAGGCAGTTTCCATAAAATCCGTTCCCTGCTCATGATCAAGGGGGTTTTCCGCATCGCGTAACTACCTCCTTGCAATCCTTTGTATTTGCTTATCCTGCCTCACTTCATTGCATGATGCTTCGATTAGAATGTGGAATGCATGCTATAAATTTTTAATTTATCTTATCCTTAAAAAACCACTTTAATATCATAGATTGCTTCAAGTGAATTCTAGCACTTTACACTTTAATTGCCAAAACAAAACGTCATAAAACAAAATAGCTGACTTCGAAAATTGAAATTGTTCGCCCCGATAGTTTGAAATAGGGGGATTTTATTCTGGAGAAAAGTGAAATCCGCGAGAAATGAAATCATCGGGAATATTCAGAATTAGGCTGTATATGGTTCCTTAGCCAAGGAAGATCTCCAAAAGCAACTTGATGAAAAAAAGGTTTAATTTTTCGTTGTTCTATTAACACGTTTTACGTTTTTAATGTTTTGAAAAATTTTTATAAAATGTTTACTAAGCGATGCCTCCTGCCATATACTTTTTCGAATATTTTGTCCGAGAAAAGTTGGAGAAAAATTATAAAACGAACACATTCTCGATACAATCAACGAATATAAAAGCAAAAATACAAACTTCCTTTTGAAATTCGAGATTCTCAGGTGAGGCGGAGCTCGAGGGTAAGAGAAACTATCGTGAAACTCGTAACATACGCTAACATATGATCCTTGGTCGGGTGGGTAGTTGAAAATATTCAAATTTTCTTTTATTTGAAACTGAAAGTGCGATTTTTTTTGTGAGATTGAAAATTTGAAATTTGAAGCTTCAAAAATATTCAAGCTGCCTCCCTGCCAGCATTTTCTATTGCGGAAGTTACTAATTCGACACGACATTTCTTTGAAAATTATCGCCAATGATATCGCTATTTTTTCGAAATCTTATCCGCTCTCGGGGAGAACTCACCAAGACGTCACGTCTTTATGGTACGAAAGCGATACTGCAATCAGGAACTATTTCGATAGGAATAATAGTAACTTGTGCGATAATGTCAAAGTCGGAAGTGTTACAGAAGATTCTTGGGTTGGTTAAATTTTTGATAAAACGTAATGAGAAATTTGGGATACTTTTGAGCTTGCAACCATAGCCGCAGAGTGACGCTATTTTCATCCTGCTTTCTGCTGAGATTACTAGCTCAAACGCACCAATATTTTATGGGATTCCAACCACATAAACATTTTAAAAAGCAGTTCTAAAACTTTATAGTAAAAAGGAAATCAAATAACGCATCTGTTTAAAATTAAACGTAATTTTATTATTATTATTTACTTGATTCGAATATGATTATGGGAAATGATAAATAATAATAATAATAATGGTACAATTTCACCATGGAATATGATTTCTTGCTCGTTAATTGAAAAATCAAAAAAGAATTGAGAATATAAAAGTATGAATAATTTTACGGGAATAATTTTCAAAACTTCAAAGAGTAAAAATCGTCGGAGCACCTTTTAAGAAAATAGAAAAGCGACAGAAATGTTTTTTGATTTTGTAAAATGAGTTACTATCGCTTTGATAACTTCCAGTAGTGACGAGGAACCGACATCTTCCAATTGCTGGCAGGGCTCTCAGCGGTTTTACCTTCAAATTTTTGTGTCATGATAGGTACTTACATATTTTCTTCGAAACTGAATAAAATTCAAACTAATTTGTTTTGATCATTTTAATTTTTTTTCAGGATCCTACTTGTTCTAAATCGTCAGGCAGCGCACACTTTGCCCCAATAGTGCAACAGACGCATAGAGTAAGTGCTGATCCAACGAACAACAATTTCGAACATCATCATCATAATCGTCGTCACTTTCGTGGTGGAAGACGCCATCAACAACATCATCATCACCATCGAGGCGAGCGTGAGCGAGAGCGGGAGCGTGACCGTGGAAACGCGATCGCCAGCAACAGTGGAAGCAGTAGCGGAGGGACGAGTGCCAATGCGTCGACATCCATAGGCGGTAAACAGACGAAGGCCCATGTAGCCAATAGCATGCATGGCAGGTGACGATTGGTACGAGTTAAAGCACTGCCTTATATCAGGCACACGAATAGTAGCAGTCTAAATTCTTATAAAAGATGCATCGGTTATATCCAACACATGTTACGGGCTATTGCATTGAGAAATATGCTATCCGCTTTGCCGTGGTATGAAGCTGACATTTAGTGTGTAACCTTTGTAATTATTTGGTATTCAAGTGATTTTAAGTTTATTTTTGTTATAAAAGTCCACTTCGTTTACCGCATTATGTAAAGTGACAACAACATACTCCTGTGATGGAACAGAACCAAGTACCTTGTTATTTGTAAAGTGGAGATAATTAAGATTTTGTGTAACTAATTTCTGTTTTTTTTTATACATTTATTTTTCGTACCTTGTTGTATTGCAATTTTACTTTTTTGTTACTTGGTTCTATTCTATCAAAGGAGTATAGCAAATGACAAATCGCACAAGATTACCGTTGCTGTTTCACCATAAAAATGTTTGTTAAGCTGGCAGGCATGACCTCAAAAGCTCTTGGTCGCTTTTGAATAGCGAATCGAATACGACTGTAATTTAGTGTTACGAGGATTATGAAAATACGCACATTCATATTAAATTCAATATAAATTAAAACATTATAAGTGCGATAATATAAAATTCGGTGAAAATATGATCCTTTAGACAATCCTTTCCCGATCTGTAAATTCAGAAAACGGTTTTCACGTAATCTGGAACCAGGAATGTGTTTTTGAATTGTTTATGCATATAATTTCTAATTAGCAGTGGCAGATCATTTTTAAAACAAACAATAAGAAAATTGTGTTACATAAGCATAAATATGTATGTAAAAAGTATGCCTACATTGTATTTTGTCTTCGTTTTTTTGTGTGCTTTCCCCATTTAACACACTGAACTGTTTTTTTTTTCTGCAAACAAAAATAACTGTAAATATTTGTTTATTCAATTAATTTAATTAGTTCCAATGATTTTAAAGGTACTCGGCTGAAAAAGCTGTATTCGTAATCGGAATGCCGTCAAAAACACTATCAATATACATAGGGAATCCGGCAGGGACTACCACAAAGAAATTCAAGCGGAAAAGTCTGAACGGATTTGCATGAAATTTTGCAAGCATATAGCTTGTGATCTACAGTGGAAAATAGGCAAATTTTTTGGAAGAG
>NW_023458561.1:5445704-5447139 GCF_013731165.1 Rhagoletis pomonella | reverse complement strand
TATAGCTTGTGATCTACAGTGGAAAATAGGCAAATTTTTTGGAAGAGTTGCCACCTGTTAAAAAAGTTTTAATTATATTAATACGCGGAAACGACTGAACAAATTTGCATGACATTTCGCACAGAGATAGCTTATGACCTATGTTGGAAAATAGGCTACTATTTTAAGAGTTGCCGCTTGTTTGAAAATGAAATTTTGCTCAAAGATGGTTTATGACCTGGATTGAAAAATAGGCTACTTCCTTAACCGGTTTTCCGATCAGAACGAAATTTAGTACACTTACTACGGATTTCGGATAGATGGTTTAATTAGCTAGTTAATTCGATTAAAATCTATCTGATTACAGTTAATCATGATTAATTTTAATCCGACTAAACAGTTAATCGTAACCGCGATTAAAAAATTAATTTTTAATCATTAACTCTTAATTTGATCAAGTAGGTTTGGTGATTAATTAAGGTATGCTGGAATTTCCCTGTGCACACAAAGCAAGTTAATCCGGTATGGCTAAGTCGGGTTTCCTCATCAATCTAAGCAATTTGGTGTGCATTTTCATTAAGATATATATCAACAAACGTTTTACAAACTAGGTTTGTAAAAGTTCCCAGTGTGTATATTACTAATAACAATAATTATAATTTGTTTATATTATGTGCTTTTTATAAGCATAAAACACAAAATAATTACAATAACTGGTGTTTGGTTTCAAACTCGGACAAACTAGACAAATTAGTCAGAGTTTATTTTTAATTGGATTAACGATTAATGTTTTAAATTAATTAAACGTAATCGCAGCCAGCGATTAACGATTAAAAAAATGTTGTCATTAATCGTACAGTTGACTACGACTAATTAATGTAAATCGTCAAACGCGATTAACATTTTAATCAGATTAAAAGTTTGCCAACACTGTGTGAAATCATGTTCATATTCACGGAAAAAATGGACGTGTTTGGAAAAGAGGCGTATCACCTCCCATACTGACTGAAAGTTCCATATTGCATATCTCTTCAAAAGTTTGGGGTAAAGCACTCAAACTTGGTATGGAAATACATATGTATGTATGTACAGTTGTCCACAAAATAATAGGAGTGCGATATTTTGACCAGTTTTGGCTATTTGTCTTTTGTTTATTTAATGTTTATTATTTTTTTATAAAAGCCTAGCTGGCTATACAACAAACACCATATAAATTCAGATTTTAAACTTTGTATACAAATTATAAAAATTTTGCAATTTTTCACCCAATTTTCAAACTTATTAATCAGAATCTTTAGAAAAAATTCTGGTATGCAGTTTTGTAGCACATTCAATTCTAGTCTGAAGAAGTGCAAGTTTCAAGCGGCTAAAAAATTCCGTTGATTTTTGGCAATTTTTTTGCTGGCAGTGTCCTCCATATAAAAGAAAATTGTCGACATACTTTGTATGGAAAAAA
>NW_023458561.1:5431019-5445604 GCF_013731165.1 Rhagoletis pomonella | reverse complement strand
CCTGTTCTTCATATTTATCTTTATTTTTGCATATTCTTCTTCACTTTTACCTTAAAGTGTTTAAATTTACTTTTGATCTTCGTTTTTGCCTGTACCTCTAGACAACTTTGTTTTTGTTTTTATTCTCAAACCGCTAAATCGCTGAGAACTACTTCCATGTGCATTAATCCCCTTGAATTTGACAATTTACTCCCAACCAACCAACTGCCGCTAAAGAAGTTTCACTTCATAAATTCAAGAAATATTCTTACCCTTTCCGTTACCCTAATTCTTATGTATCTGTCATTATCTCCATTTTCGTCTTTATCTTCACTTTTGCCTTAGTGCTTTGCACACTCGGCCATTGCACCTGATGGGGTAGCGTGAGCAAAATGACATACATAAATGTCTGTTGTTTCCTTCGAATCAGCATTCGAAGCTGGCAACGATATTTTCGAGTTCACTCGGATTCAGTGATAGCAATTTTTTCGTATTCGTAGCGGGCATTTGAATTCGTAGATTTTCTGCGATGGATTCCGTGATAGCCCTGATTAATTTTTTATTTTTTTTATTTTGGTATATAAATAAAGTATATACATACGTTAATAACTAATGGGTCGATTATCGATAGCAATCGAACTTCAGTTGCGTTGATAGTTGCCAAAACGATATTACGGATGGCAACTGGCAACTTTCAACTGACAACTGCAGTTGCTACAAAGTGTGTATACAGGCTACTACATTTTTGTGGTTGCTGGGAATGTTTTTGGGCGTATTTAGGAGCGAAAATTGAAAAGCGTGTCATATATTTTACTTTTTAATAATTTGAACGATATTAACATTTTGCAATGCAGTTTGCTTTTACAGAATATGGTGAAAATAACAAAACAATAACATGGAATTTTAATTCCCGTGGAGTACGCCCTTTTTGCGAAACAAAAGCGAACACTGATTGCAAATTTTTTCCTTTATCGACTGAAGCACCTGTTTTAAAACTACCGACACACCAAGTTTCGAAAAAGTCATTGTTGTGGCACTTCCTTCCGCGAAAAATCGAAGAGGTGCGCACGCTTTTATGAGCGGAGGTATTGAAGTTGAACCAAGTGGTTCATCTGTTTATTAACCAATTATATTACAGCTTCTTTTGGAAGTCCTCAATATGCTTTGAAAATGAACACAAAACGATAATAAAAGAAAACCCGGAAAGCATTAACTTTTGCTTACAGTGGACGCAGTAGTTCTAGAGGATTGGAATTATCCTTTAAATGTCGCCTGATTGAGCCCGCGTTCATGCACTTCTCTTCCTCTTAAACAAATAATTGTGATGAACTTAGCTGTATTGCTGTCTTTTCCTTAAAAATCTATATTTTAATAATTTAATTTTACTCGCACAGCTTGTTTACAGCCGCTTGCTGGTTGTCGAACTGTTAAATTGCGATTATCGATAATTCTCGAGGGGCGACTACATGGGCCCCTGCTGCGCCTGCTAAGTCGTAAATTCCCCCGCGACGACGAGCCGCACCGCCACAGGGCAGCACTCATAGAAAATGGAGGGAAGGCAACACAACTCCTTTACATCACACTTCCCTAAAAAGTAAGATCAAGCAGATACCCATCTTCATGGCTCGACATGGGATATTGATAGCTGTGGTCCGAGACAAAGTTGCACAGCAACTCGACATTGTTGAGCTGCGACGGATACAATGTGCCCCGTTGAAATCGCGGGGATAATGGTGTTGGCCTGGCGCTTATCACGCACTACGCCGTGCAGTATCGTCTTATCGAAGCATACATCGACCGTACATTCCCACGACAGCCGGTTGTACGTACCGGAATGACAAGGACTGTTGTTTCGGCGACCTAACCTTGCTTAGATCGGCGATACCCTTCAATCATTTCACGTCCATGGAACAATACCTTGCAGCCGGATTGCTCCGCATCCTTCTTCTCCGGGCGGTCATTGAGCCTAACCGCGGACCAGAAACATACTCCTGCTTCGTTTGCCAAAGACGACTCCATCCGAACTCCACTTCTGTTAGGTGCAATTCCTGCGACGGATGAAGTCACCTAAGAACCTGTTCTGGCCTTAGGTCTCCCAGTGAGTGGATCACAAGCTTTGTGACCGCCTGTTGCTCGAGCCAAACGGCACCTCCAGTCTCCACGAACTAGCACTCAAAGAGCCCGCACGCCTCCTAGAAGGTCCCCTGAGCAACAACCTTCCCACCCACTCAAACCTCACATCAATCTACCCGCCGCTCCAACTCACGTGTGCGAACCAACCAGCAGCTCATGGTTGCCCACAGCATCTGCTCCGTGTGCCAGAACAGAGTATACCGAAATGTGACATCAGTCAAACGCAACACATGGCTGGTGCTACTTCCGTCTACGCTCTGGCCTACGCCCCACGCGCGAGTGGGAAACAAACTACAGCGCCTCCTGCTGCAGAGCACTGTTAACGCAAACAATATCGCACACACTGCAGCCACCCACCACCAGACAGCAACAGCTACTGCATCGGGCGCAACAAGCCCAAGGTAGACTCCACACGTCCCTCGCCCCCCGTATCGCGATCAGCCTCCAAAGACATACGAAACACCTGCAACTGAATTGCAACGGACTTCAGAGCAAGATTGAAGAGGTAGCAGTCTTCATTGGTCGGCATGGCATATTGATATCTGCGATCCAAGAAACGAAGTTGTACAGCAACTCAACTCTGTTCAGTTGCACTGCCTTCAATGTGCTCCGTAAAGCTCGCGAGCAAGATAAAGGTGGAGTATTAGCCTATCCTACACCACACAGTGCAGTATCATCTAATCGAAGAAGACATCGACCCGAGTGACACTACGCTAGAATGTCAGCGCATTGCTGTGGCTGTGTGTGTAGCTACTCTGAGGTGAAAACCGAATGACAGTAGGTGACTTCAACGCACACCACGATCTTTGGTAATCAAGCCTGGCAAATGATCGTAGGGGAAACCTATTGACTGAGCAGATAGACGAGTCGATATTCTGCATCATGAACGACGACGCCCCACAAGGATTGTGGACAGCTTCAGCAGCTCGCCGGACCTAACAATTGCTAGCGCTGGCCTTATAAATAGCATATCATGCTAACACTAGCATCAAACCATCTGCCCATAATCATCTCGATCAATAAGCCCACCGACTTTGCACCTGCGGACCACGGAGCCGATACCAACTTTAACAAAGCTGATTGGAACGGCTTCGTGGAAGCTACCGAGAGCAGCTTCGCCGCCCTTCCCACACCGTCAGACGCACACGCTGGCGAACGCCAGTTCCGCAGGGTAGTCACTGCCGCAGTGGATCGCTTCATACCATCCGGACGCATCACGGAAGTTTGGCAAAATTTCCGGGTTTAAGCAGCTGTACTAGCAAATGAGCGTGACCACCTACGCCAGGTCGATCCCGGGCTTCCTCGCTTGAATGACCTTAATTTGGAGATTCGGGAACTGGTAAATCAGCACAAGCGAAAAAAGTGGGAAGAGCCCTTGAAGTTCTGTAACTTCGCCTCTGGTGTGAGCTCTGGTCAACCGTGAGGTCCTTGTCCAACCAGACGATGCGTGAGCTATTTTAGCCTGCAGTTTACACTGCACCCTTCGATAGACAAGGCCAAATGTCGAATGACCAGGAGGCTGCACAAACTGCCTAAAAACAGTGCACCACATGTTTTCACCAGCGGCGAAGCGAAGGACTCGACGGAATCGGTACGTGATGCTGAAACATTTGGGGCCCGCGGGAGTAACATACCTAACGGAGGTCTTCAACCTGCTACTCCCGTACTTCACTTACCATCTAACCCCTTTCTGTTTTACTTCTACATCTCGAAGCTCTCCCGGCCACCTGAGGGAGTTTCCCTGATCTCATACGGCTCCGCGAATTATGGTCGCGTGTATTGGGACCGCGATCCAAAAATGAAATTAGGCCGCGCGGGCATAATTCATTCTACCAAGTGAAATTAAGCCGCGATACAAAGGCCCCTATTACGAGTTGCATTCGATCTTTGACTGTGGTCGAAAGTGCTGATCGAACGAATTTTCATTTGGTATTATGTATGGCGCTCATTCGATGAAGAATAGCGCTATTGTGAATTTCGCTCGTTTAGGTTGTTCAAAATAGTATATTTTTCACCGCTGAGAAGCTTTGTTTACAGATCGAGCAAACTAAATAGAGTGCTTATACATATGTAAATTTGTGCAAATTAAATTGAAATAAAAAAGAAAGCGACTTTATAAAAGCGTGGTAAAAAATGTTAATTAGCACAACGGAGTTCTGGTTGAACGATTCGTCAGAGGGTGAGGGCTTAAAAAACTGGCCAAGAGCAGAAAACGTGAGAATTCAAGTGCAGTCTTTCGAATATATTTTGACATAGAATATATTTGGGAAATTTTGTGATCCAAATCTATTTAAAATATATTCTGCCTTATCCTGAGTTTTGCCTGAAAAAAAGCTCACCCGAAAATTTGTCATCCGCTCATAGTAAAACCATGGAAGCCAAGAGTGAAAAGTGAACCGGTTCGGGGAAAATAAAACTCATGATAAGGCTGATTAAAACTATAACCAGCTCCATGACTTTGTTCTCAGTGATCGTGCCAACAGCGTAAAGGGATTTTCTTTCATATGTAAAACCAGACTTTCGAGCTTGTGTTTACTATTCACGACGTTAGAATTGTTTAAAATTAGTGTCAAGCCGCCAAAAAGAAAACAAATGCAAAATCATACATTTTTAAAATTTTCTAACATTTCGCAACACCAACGAAAGCAAAATTCTGTTCGACAGAAAATTCGATACTCAACGAAAATTTCGACTCGCTTGCATAGCTCATAATACGAATTTCACATTCGATCTTCGATAGCCAGCGAAGATCGAAAATCGAATGCAACTCATAATAGGGGCCAAAAATTAAACTAGGCCGCACGGGCATAATTCATTTTGCCAAGTGAAATTACGCCGCGCTCCAAAAATGAAGCTGGCCGCGCGAGCATAATTCATTTTGACTAGGGAAATCAGTCCGCGATCAAAAAATGAAAATATGCCGCGCGGGCATAACGAAAAATAACAAAAACGAAAAAGTTTTTTCATAAATAACCTTTTTTGCAAGAAATGCATAATTAATTATAAGGAAATTTATATTATTTAGAAAGTAGGCCTTCGGCCGCGCTTAGACATTATAACCATCCCTACGTCAAATTCTCCTTTGTGTTGCCGAAGAAGAGGGGCTGAACACCTTTTGCAGAGAACACCTTTCTGCGTAGGCGGCCTTCCGCCGCGCATAGGGATTATAACCCTCACTAAGTAGAATTCCTCTTTCTGTGTTGCCGAAGAAGAGGGGCTGAACACCTTTTGCAGAGAACACCTTTCTGCGTAGGCGTCCTTCGGCCACGCATAGGGATTATAACCCTCACTAAGTGGAATTCTCGTTTCTGTGCTGCCGAAAAAGAGGGGCGCGGAACACCTTTCTTTATTTTGTGGTTTGATTTGTCGACCAAATGAAAATAAAATTTATTAGTGATTTGACGAGGATAATTTAATTCTGCCAATCAAAAACGATCAAACAATGAAATTAGGCCGCGCGGGCATAATTCAAGTGAAATTAGGCCGCGATCAAAAAATGAAATTAGGCCCAGCGGAAATAATTCATTTTGGCAAGTGAAGTTAAGCCGCGATGAAAAAATGAAATTAGGCCGCCAAACAAATAAGGCGACCTTAATTCCCGCGGTCAAAATTCCATCCCCCTGCTAGCGCGACGTCACGTTATCTGACCCACCCACTAAATTTCGTCGAACACTGGTAAATATTATTGAGGAATTAGGTGCAATTTAGGTGTTTTTTAGGGCCACCAAAATCAATTTGGGTGCACACTCGGTTTCCGAGAAATTAGCAAAATTAAATTTCGTCGAACACTGGTAAATATTATTAATTTCACCTAAATTGCATCTAATTCCTGAATAATATTTACCAAAACACATTTTTGCGAACATTTCGGAAACCGAGTGTGCACCGAAATTTATTTTAGTGGCCCTAAAAAACACCTAAATTGCACCTAGTTCCTGAATAATATTTACCAGTGTTTGACGAAATTTAGCGAAATTTTCGGAAAGCGAGTGCGCACCGAAATTAATTTTGGTGGCCCTAAAAACACCTTAGTTGCACCCAACCGCGCGTTTGCATTATACAATGCTATCAATACAATAAAGAAATACGTACAAGTTGTCAAAAACGCTGATAATTGTCTCCGTGGCGTAGGCGTCCTGACAATAATTAAGAAAATTCATTTTGAGCTAAATGTGGAACGTAAACGTTGAGTTTTAAGTTGCAGAAATACGCATTTTGCGCGAGCTAAAAGCTAACAAGTTATTTGTCTTTGTTCTTTTTTTGGCCTTATAACAATTATATTCAACAATTTTTATTGAGCTCGAAGCCGTTTTTTAATGAAAATTTATTGTGGACGGTGCATAGGCAACTGGCTGAGTCAGTGGGATCGTCGGTTCGAAGCCTACTGAAAGAAGTCTGATGAGGAAATGTGGTGATTTCCGAAATAGCTATCACTTCTACCACTTTTTCAAATTATTGTTGCTTTTCCACGATAAATTTTCATTAAAAAACGGCCTCGAGCTTAATAAAAATTGTTGAATATAAAAGCTAAAAAATAAAAAAGAAGAGACAAAATTACATACACAAGCGTCTCTTTAATTATTAGTTATTTTGTTTTGAATTTCTCTTCTTTCTTGCACAAGACGTCAAAATTATTGTCACCATACGTCAAATCATTGCCCGATTTACTGTCCTCAAAATAATCAAGACAGTGATTGAGACAATTGAAGAAGTATGCATGTATTAGTGAAAAAGTGTGCATGTATTGCTATTGTCATGACAGTATTGTCCGGTGTAAACACCAAGTAATTCCTGAATAATATTTACCAGTGTTGTGGGTCACCTAGCTGGACGTCATGCTGCAATTTTCTTTTTTTGCAATTTTCTCGGAAACCGAGTGAGCACTTAAATTAATTGTGGAGACCCTAAATAACACCTAAATTGCACCTAATTCCTGAGCACGATACAGCGAACAAAGGTGGCGCCGTCAGTGGTACCGCTACTTTGGTTTTGCCGATTTTGACAGTTGTGGTAACTTGTAAATAAAACTTTGTTTACAAATCAGCGAAAGAGAAGTTTTAATTATAGGTGAAAAACAGTTTAAATTGTGTTAATTTGCAATTTGTGAGTGATTTTTGAGTTGAAGACTGCGTAAAAACCATTAAAATGAAGTGCTGTGTGTTAAATTGCGACAGCCATCAAGATCCAAGATGCGTAGATGCAAGTTGAGGCTGGGACGAATCGCTGCATTTTGTGTACATACATAGGGCACGGCAAAGCCGTTCCCGAAATGTTTCTTTTGTTGTATTATTTATGTATTATTACATTAACAGCATTTCCTCACAAGGATTTTGCTTCTGCTCCAAGCAGCCTCCATTAGCAAGTTAACTAATTAATCCCGCTGAGATGCTGCCACAGTTTTCTGCAGCAGACTTAATTGCAAAGCAATGGAGTGCACTAAAACGTTTGCTGGAGCAGCCTCAATTGCAAGGCAATGGAGTGCACTAAAATGTTACATATTCTCTAATAGATTAGGTAAAAATGCAATATTTTCGCATTTAGAAAAATTAAAACACGTTTTTCGCTGTAAAGTGAACTGTTTTGGCTGTTTCAACTCGTTCTTCTTTCCGCTCTAATCTTTGTTTACTTGTGGTACACAAATGTCAACGCCCAGGACGGCGCAATCTTATATTCTATCATTCTTGATTCCTGAGTAACTTTAAAATTTTTTGAGAAGTGGGTCAGCCAGCGCGACGGACGTACACTTTTCTTTGAAATCGCTTCATTAGTTCTCGTGCAATAAGCCTTTGCGTGAAGCTCTAAAAATTACAACTAGAACATTTGAGCATAGCCTCCATATTGAAACGTAAGACGTATTCTACGTCAAAAAAAAACTTCCGGTCAGTTTAACCCACTTATGGTCGAAACCGGAAGCCGGTAATACCACCAAAATATAGAGCATCCCTGATTTGGGTGGACGGGTGGTCTAGGACAGGGGTGCTCATCCAGTAGCTCAATTGGCTCTGTTGGCTTAAAATAACATCACTATGGCTCACTTACAACAAACACAGAATTCTTGGAAGCACAACCCGCAAAACGTTCACAGACTAAAATCGTATGACATTCAGTTGGCTTACAACATCACTGTGGCTCACTTACAACAAACATCCGCCGACATTCAATCACTGCTGCCTCGCGTTGGCTTGAGTTTGCTCAGCTGTAAACTTGTATCATTGATTTGATAGTTTGGAGTTGAAATTTTTTTGCAATTGTTATTGACGTTGTTGTTGCTGTTGTAGCGGCTACAACAACCCCGCCCAGATCGGTTAATATCTCAGTCGTTGTCGTCAAGTTCTACTAACGGAAGCCCTAAGAAGCGCTCAGCCTTGATGGGGTCGATCCACAGGGACAAAGGCGTTAGCTGTGTGGGTTTTTCCGGGCATACGAAGAGATGTCGTGGGGTGTCTCTCCGCATGCCAGACACTCATTTGGCACATCTGCGGCTAATCTGCTCAGGTATGAGTTTAACCTGCTGCAGAAGCCAGAGCTAAGTTGGGCTATTGTGGTTCTAGTCTCCCGAGGCAGACGAAGCTCCGTCTCGTCGATGTCAGGTGGTTGTGTGCCTAGAACGGCATTCACAGATCTGGAGTTTACATAACTCGAGACTGAATCCCTGTGAATGCCGCTCAGGACCTGTCGATAAGCTGACGGGTCCAGAGGTTGCTTTATGAATCTTTGGACTTCGTCCCTCAGCTCGTACAGATGCCTTCTGACATGCCTGGGCCAGGGCTCCTCTACAAGCAAGTGTCTGTTCGGGAGTCCACGTCTGTGGCTCCCTACTAGGAATTGCTTGCAGAACATTGTGTTGTGCTCCTTTATGGGGAACATTTTCGCCTTGTCGTGCAGGTGGTGTTCTTGCGACATCAGAAGACATCGCTGTCCAAAGTGCAGTGTTTTGAGTCGTCTGCAGCTTCACCCACTGCGTCCTACTAGTCCCCGGCGACCACACTGGTGCCACGGTTCGGTTGTCAGCTGGCAATGCAACTGGAAAGAAGATTTGTATTACGAATGGCAACTATTGTCAGTTGCTGTAGAGTTATCGATAATCGAATTTCGACTGTTCGACAACCAGCAGGCGGCTGTAAACAAGCTCTGCGAGGAAAATTAAATTATTAAAATAAAGAGTTTTAAAGAAAAGACAGCAGTAAAGCTAAGTTCATCACAATAAATTGTTTAAGAGGAAGAGAAGTGCATGAACGCGGCCTCAATCAGGCGATATTTAAAGGATAATTCCAATCCTCTAGAGCTACCGCATGCACCGTAAGCAAAAGTGAAAGCTTTCAAGGTTTTTCCTTTATTGTGTTAATTTTTAAAGCATATTGAGGACTTCCAAAAGAAGCTGTAGTATAATTGGTTAATAAACAGATGAACCACTTCGTTCAACTTTAATACCTCCGCTCACAAAAAGCTTGCGCACCTCTTCGATTTTTGCAGAAGGAAGTGCCACAGCAATGACTTCAATTTGGAAAACTTGGTGTGTCGGTAGTTTTAAAAGAGGTGCTTCAGTTGATAAAGGGAAACATTTGCAATCAGTGTTCGCTTTTGTTTCGCCAAAAGGGCGTACTCCACGGGAACTAAAATTGCAAGTTATTGTTGTTATTTTCACCATATTCGGTAAAAGCAAACTGCATTGCAAAATATTAATATCGTTCAAATTATTAAAAAGTAAAATATGACACACTTTTCAATTTTCGCCCCTAATTACGCTCCCAAAACATTCCCAGTTACCCAGTTACCACAAAAATGTAGTCGCCGGTATGCACACTTTGTAGCAACTGCAGTTGTCAGTTGAAAGTCGCCAGTTGCCGTCGGTAATATAGTTTTGGCAACTAGCAATGCAACTGATGTTCGATTGCTAACGATAATCGACCCATTAAACCCGGCCGGCCTATTGCCTTGTATGTTGCCATCAACGTTTCTTTGTCTTTGCCCCAAGTACTGCCGGCTAGCGACTTGAGGACCTTGTTGCGGCTCTGTACTTTGTTGACTATAGCGGTTGCGTGCGTAGAGAAGGAGAGCAGACTGTCGAAGATTACTCCGGGTATTTTGGGGTTATTCACCGTCGGAACTGGTTTCATCGACCTCTGACCTCCTTCGTCAAGGTGGTGAACAAGGTCTCAGAGGATTTTGTAGGGGAGAGGGTTAGGCTCCTAGCAGTGAAGAAGCGAGAAAACTCGGAGAGATACCCGTTTACATTCGAGCACAAGTCATCAATTCCATTCCCAGACGCCATTATCGAACAATCGTCAGCATAGGATACAATAGAGACTCCCTCTGGTGGTTGAGCGAGCTTGAAATAAAATATAGTAGTTAAACAGTAATGGGGAAAAGACACCACCCTGTGGAACCCTCTGTTTTATTCTTCTAGGTTTGCTCGATTTGTCTCTTAACATTACTGTTGAGTGTCGACCACTTAGATAATTCGCCCAGCACCGTTTGAGCCTCTGTGGGAGAGAGGAGGCCTCTATGTCTTCTAGCACCGTGGAGTGGCTAACGGTACCAAACGCCTTTGACAGATCCAACGCTACTAGAATAGTTCTCTCACAGGGACGGTTGCGGTTTAAGGCACGTTTTATCTGCGTGTTAATGGCGGTAAGAGCTGTTTTTGCGCTGTGCACTTTACGGAAACCACCGGCTAAAGCAGTGGGACCACTCTCACCATCTTCCATGTGTCTTGAATGATGAGAGTGGCCATTGACAGATTGCGGACCTCCGGTAGGTACGCTACTTCCGCAGGACCCAAATGTTTCAGCATTAACATGCATATTCTGTCGGGCCCCATGGCTTTGGAGGCTTTCGCCTTCCCGATGGTTACCTGAACTTCACCGCTAATGAAAGCAAGAGGGGCACAGGTTGTGGGCAGTTTGTGCAGCCTTTTGGTCATTCGACGCTTGGCTTTGTCCGCCGGAGGATGCAATATGAATTTCCGGCTCAAATAGCTCGCGCTTCGCTCCGGGTCCGACGGATGCATGGCCGCCGAAAGATATTTCGACCCTGTCGTCGCGCTTCGTCAGATTGGACAGTTAACCAAAGCTTATCACACCAGAGGCGAAGTTACATGTCTTCAGATGCTCTTCCCACTTTTTTCGCTTATGTACGTTTACAAGCTGCCGAATAACCGCGTTGAGATCCCTGATACGGGGATTTCCGGAATCGGCCTGCCGAAGGTTGTCACGCTCATTGGCTAGAAGAGCCGTTTCGGTAGGGAAGTTTGGACGGGGTCCGTTATGCATCCTGCTGGTACGAAGCGAGCTACAGCAGCAGTGACAACCCTGCGGAACTTACGTTCACCAAGGTGGACGTCGGTTGGTGTGGGGAGCGCAGCGAAGGTGCTCTCAGTAAATTCCGCGAAGGCTTTCCAATCAGCTTTAGAAAAGTTGATATAGGTCCGCGTTCCGCGGAAGCAAAGTCGGCTGGTTTATCGATCGCGATGACTGTAGGTAGATGGTCTGATGGCAAGATCAGAATAGGTCGCCATGATACGCTGTTTATCAAACCAGCGCTTACTGTTGTTATGTCTGGCGAGCTGCTGCAGTTGCTCATAATCCTGGTAGGTGCGTCGTCATTCATTGTGCAGAATGTCGAATCGTCTATCTGCTCAGCCGAGTCTCCCCTACGATCGTTTGTCAGGCTTGAATGCCAAAGACCGTGGTGCGCATTAAAGTCACCAACTACCATACGGTTTTCACCTCTGAGGAGCGCACCTATTTCAGGGTGATATCCTGCCGCGCAGCTAGTGACAGGGGGTATATAAACATTAAATATTTCGAGCTCGACATCGCCTGACCGGATAGCAATGCACTGACAATCTAGGGTGGTATCCCTGCGGTCGATGTCTGCTTCGATAAAACGATACTGCACGATGTGGTGCGTGATGAACCCTAAGCCACCACCATTATCTCGCTCGCGATCTCGGCGGTGCACGTTGTGTCCGGCGCAATTCAACAATGTTGAATTTTTGCGTAATTTCGTCTCTTGGATCACAGCTATCAATATACCATGCCTTCCCATGAAGACGGTTATCTCCTCGATCTTGCTCTGAAGGCCGTTACAGTTGAATTGTAGGAGCTTCATGTGGTTCGGGAGACGTGTTGTTGTGCGGGGTGTGAGGGACGTGTGTTGCCTTGCCGCCATTGGTTGTGTGCGCTGCTGTGGAGGGTGCCGCCCTGTGGTGGTAGTGGGTGGCGTCGCAATTGGGGTTTGCGACCGTGCAGCGCAACACGGGCCCTCGAAGTTCCTGGCCTAATTTCGCGTAGTACGCAGACCTAAACATGCCCTAAAGTGGCACCAGCCAAGGTAGGTGTTGCACTTGACTGATGTCACGTTACGGAATATCCTGGTCTGACACACCGTGCAGATTATAGGAGGAACCAGGAGTTGTTGGCGGCGGCGTGTTGGTGATGGTGCGGTTGTGTCTGCTGTATGGTCTGTCGTGGTAATATGTGTTGTGTTGTGATGCAGTGGTGTTTGTGTTGAGTTGTTCAGGTGGACTGGTGTTAGCCGTGAAGGCTGCTCTGTTTGAGCAGCAGGGGGCCACAAATGTAGCCCTATGGACAAACAACTTCTGAGATACTTCGCTGACCTAACCGGGGTTAGATCGCAGAAACAACAGCCCTTGGTCGGGTAAAACCCAAGTCATTCCGGTACGTAAAACCGGCTGTCGTGGGTGTTATTGACGTTGTTGTCGTTTGGTTCAGTTCCTAAATTTCTTGAGCACCCTTGGTTTAGGACACCCTGTATACTCATGATTACGTCGCATTATGTAACGAAATGCGGATTTCGTGCGACAAAGTCCATTTTGAAAATTTTATATTTTCCTTATTATTTTAATTAAATCTATAAACTGATATTATTTTTAGCTTAATTCTCAAATTTCATGAAATTTTATTATTTATTCTCCAAGTAACAAGCCCTCAAAGTTTGCCGAAATTAATCAAATCAGATATTAATTTTCCTATCGTAAAAAAACATCGACTTAATTCCTTTTTTCTATTAATATATGCCAGTTATGTTATTTATCTTAAGTGTTTGCTTGCCAATACTGTTATGAATCTTTGCCTTTTTTTTGCAGATCAAAATTTCAGCAATTCATTATCAGGGCGCTTTTTCGTTTTGCAGTAGTAATTCTTATAGAATTATCTTTGCAAGCCCGTAGTCTTCATAAAGACAAAGGGAAAATAATAATTTTTGCATACGTATTAGCAATAGTATATATTAATTAATCTTAAAAGGCTGATTCACATACAACTTTCTTCGCTTTGCTTGATAGTTCTTTGCTTTGACATATAAGATCGAAGTAGGCATATGCATGAGTATGCTCACATAAAAAACGTTTGAAGCAAAGCAAAGCAAAATCTTGGGCAACTCTCAACTTTTGCCCGCTTTGGCAATCAGCTGTCTACATGTATCTTTTCTCGTGCGCTTGCATTTGCATTTAATGACAAAAATAGGGTAAATAGGAATTTGTATTGCTATTATTAATGCATATTATTATATTGTTATCTATTTTACAGAGAAAATATATGGAGGAAAAGGAGAACGCAAAAGCTGTCAAAGCGTTTATTGTAGCATACCTTCTGCGTTTCATGCTTTGTTGTCAAAGTTTGAACTGTCAAGCAAAGCGAGGAAAGTTGTATGTGAATGGCCCTAAAGAGTTTTCTTTAATCCCTTTGCCTCTCGTTAAATTAGAAGTCGTACAGTGTTTTTTTATTTTTTCTATTTTATGAACTACTAGCAATTACCCGGCGTGCTTCGCTGCGCCTTAACTGTATTTTTGTGTTGTATTTTTAAAGAACTTTATGAAGTTAGATTTAAAAAAAATCTATGTATGAAGCATTGTTTATGGTTTTTTGAGTTAATATATTTTCGAAGGTAATTAGAAAATATGTAAAGAACCGACTTTCTCTTGAAAATTTAATTTATAATCTTATAACTGGAGTCTTCTATCGCACCCTTTCCTCAAACGTGTATTAATTCAATATTCAAATAACGTATATTTATATAATTTGAAAAAATCTCCCTACTATACAAATATGTACAGCAATATTAACTAATATTTTCAAATGTTGTGAGAGGGAGTAACAAAACAAAATTACTTTTAAGGCGCAGCGAAGCACGCCGGGTATTCGCTAGTATTTATATAATTTGAAAAAATCTCTCTACTACACAAATATGTACAGCAATATTAACTTATATTTTCAAATGTTGTGAGAGGGAGTAACAAAACAAAATTCCTTTTAAGGCGCAGCGAAGCACGCCGGGTATTCGCTAGTATAAATATACGTTATTTGAATATTGAATTAATACACGTTTAAGGAAAGGGTGCGATAGTAGACTCCAGTTATAAGATTATAAATTAAATTTCCAAGCGAAAGTCGGTTCTTTACATATTTTCTAATTACCTTCGAAAATATATTAACTAAAAAAAAAAAAAA
>NW_023458561.1:5429067-5430919 GCF_013731165.1 Rhagoletis pomonella | reverse complement strand
CAGCGAAAATACCAGTACAGAACTAGTGAGTTCACCAGTTTTCGGGAGTCGAATACCGGTACCATGCAAATCTACCAGCCATGCTTTCTACTGTCGCATTTAACATGGAGTTGTCCTAGGAGGTGACAATTGACTCCAGCTGCGTAACTTTTCACTAGTACTTGTAGTAGTAACACGTAACCTGTAACCGAACCAATTTTTTTTCGTTGTGAACTTTACAGATACTTTTTCATAATTAAAAAAAAAAAACGAAAATAAAGATTTTAAATTATATGTTCTGCATAGTGAGATTTGAACTTGAACACTTTCGGCCGCAACTAATTGCAGCCAGCATCTTTGCGCACTGAGCTACAGTCACAACATGTAAGTGTGCTTTTAAATGTTCGCTTTGAATTAAGCCAGGCGACGATTTGTTCAAATTTAAATTTGTCTTTGCTATTTATTTTCCTGTGATCGAAAGTACAAAAGCTGCAGCGTGACGTTGTTTGAGACTTTATTATTAGGCTGAACTGATTCTTGATAATTTTAACAAAATTGTCATTTAATTAATATCTCAATCGTTTGTGTATCGATCGATTTGAAATTTTCACACAATAAACTACAAACTATTCCAAAGAATTTAAGTTTAACACCACTTCTCAACAGGAAACCGAACATGGATAAGTATTCAAAATTTATTATTTGTATTTAAATGATAAATAACAAAATCCTTTATGTAATAAGGGGGCACTATTATATTAAAACGGCCAATAACCTTTAGAAAGTGCAATATGTAACCAATAGCTCGATTTATTACAACCTGGAGCATAACATGCTATTGGAACTAGTAATGTAACTAGTACGAAAGCGACAATTGTCTCCGAACCCGCTGCAGGGCAGTGATCGCTGTTTAGTTCAAATACGTTTATGTGTATATGTGTGTGGTATGGTGCAGTCACGTCGGTCATACACATCTCATTTGCCTTTGTGAGCTCGTGTTTGATCGGCACTGATGTACAGATTTTTCGCGTAGCTATGCGCTGTATTTGGCAACCAAATAGGCTTATGCTTGTACGTCTTTGTAATTTGTTGTAACTTAACACCCAAAAAAAGGGTGCTTATCTTCCAAGAATAAAAAAGATAAGTATGCCACTCTGCGTCTTTTTACAAATGCTTCGTTTAAAAAAAAAAAATATTAAAATCGGTTTAGTACTTTGAGAAATAAGTCGTTACAAACGTACTCCATATAATCAATCTTATATAATAGTATAGATAGATATTAAGTTTTTTTTCGTCTCAATTTGGAAATTCCCGTTCGATTTTGATTGCGATATATAATAGTGTCAAATCGTGCTCGATATTTCAATACCGTGGTTTAAATAAGGGATTATCCAACACTTCTTCTTCTTCTTTTTTGGCGCTGTAACCGCCTAAGCGATTTTGGCCGAGTTCAGCAAAGCACGCCAGTCGTTTCTCCTCTGTGCCAACTGACGCCAATTGGAAACGCCAAGTGAAGCCAAGTCCTTCTCCACCTGACCTTTCCATCGCAGTGGGGGCCTCCCTCTTCCTCTGCTACCACCAGCGGGTTCCGAGTTGAATACTTTCAGAGCTGGGGCGTCGGTGTCCATTCGAACGACATGACCAAGCCAGCGGAGCCGCTGTATTTTAATTCGCTGCACTATGTCCATATCGTTGTAAAGCTCATACAGCTCATCGTTCCATCGTCTGCGGTACTCGCCGTCGCCAACGCGTAAAGGACCGTAAATCTTCCGCAAAATCTTTCTCTCAAACACCCCAAGAGCCGCCTCATCGGATGTTGTCATTGACCATGCTTCTGCGCCATATACCAGCACGGGCATGATGAGTGACTTAT
>NW_023458561.1:5426511-5428967 GCF_013731165.1 Rhagoletis pomonella | reverse complement strand
GATTAAGCCATGTCTGTCTGTCCGTCTGTCCGTGTACACGATAACTCGAGCAAAAATTGAGTTATCTCAACGAAATTTGGTATGTAGGTTTCCCTCAATCCAAGGTAGGTTGGTATTGAAAATGGGCGAAATCGGACTGTAACCACGCCCACATCCCATATAACGGTAATTTTCAGAAATACGAAAACTGCGATATTTTAGTAACTACTGAAGATAATTCACTCAAAATTGATATTTACAATAATTTTTAGAGGAAAAATAAGAATATTATAAATTTTTGGAAAATGGGCGTAGACACGCCCACTTATGGTTACATGAGTATATCTTGGTAACCGCTGCACCAATTTCTTCAAAACTTGGCACAGTTGTTGACCTTGGTACAGCATACAAAATCGCCGAAAATTTTTTAAATCGGACGATAACCACGCCCACATCCCATATAACGATAATTTAGAAAAATACAAAATCTTCGATAAATCAGTAAATATTAAAGCTAATTTATTCAAAATTGATGCTTGCAACAATTCTTTACCAAGAAATACGATTATGGTAAAACTTTGGAAAATGGGCGTGGCACCGCCCACTTATGATCTCATATAAGTATATCGGTAACCGTTCTACCAATTTGTACCAACCTCGGTGTGGTTATTGTGCTTGCCACATATAAGCAAAACGTTGAAAATTATTGAAATCGGACTAAAATTACGGCCGCTTTTCATATAACGGTAAATTTCAGAAATGCTTGAAACTGCAATATTTCGAAATTAAAGGACGCTAATTTACTCGGCTGACCATCTAGCGGTAGGTTTTGGAAAGGTGAAAAAACATATATTTAATACTTGCGCCGGGTATTTAATGTTCGGCTCCGCCCGAACTTAGACTTCCTTACTTGTTCAAAGTTGATTTTGCACTCGTGCCGGGCCGGGCCTGAAAATTTAGGCCCGTGCCCATCTCTACTTCGAAGTACAGTCAAATGTACTTCTTTGCAATGTTTTGTACTACCCAAGGCACATTGAAAAGGTAGTATCAGTGGAGCAGCTGATTTGATTTTTTTCCAAATTATTCGGTCTCTAAAATTTCAAATATTTTTAAGTTCTCACAAAAAATATAAATTGTGAAAATCTTTTTGCATGTGAAACCCTTTCCCATACAAAACAAGCGCTTGAAAAGCAACGTATGGAATGTTCACCTAACTCCGCAGCACAAACGCTGATTGCTGGGCCTTGCATATGATGGATCAATGCTTCGAGAAGCAAACAAAATTTACTAAGAAAAAAAGTCGCACCAATTTTTTTCCAAATTTAATTTTTACTCAAAATCAGAACAGTTTTTGACACTTTAGAATGTTTTTTTTTTTTGCTCTAATACCTGTTTGATATGGCTTGGTACTACCTTTTAAGTTAAAATTTCTTTAACTGTTTCGAAAAATTTTAAAAGGTTAGTCATCTCAGTTAAGAAAGGTACTCATAGATCAACACTTAAATTATGTCTTTCAATCACTTCACTTCTCTAGCTGACAAATTATATTATAAAGGGCTACTCAATAAAGAAAAATTAAAAGGCGTTAGGGTACGTTCACACAGAAAGCCGAGCGGCGCCGAGCGAAGCATGGTGGAACACATCCAAGCTGCTGGTGTTCCCACTGAATGAAGCGAAGCGGAGCTTTTCTGATGGACCCGGCTGGAATGGTACCATAAAAATTACCGTCAATGAAACGCGGCAAAAATATTTGCTAAATTTTATTCAAAAGTTTAGTCGTAAAATTTGATTTTGTTTGAATGTTTTGATATCTTGTTTGCAGCAGCGTCATGAAGCTCAAAAACTAAATAGAAAATTTAAAATCAAAAACTGCTTTGCTTTCCGCTCCAAAACGCTTCTGAAAAAACTTGCTGTATGAACCCAATAAACATTGGGCTTGGTTAACAATTCGAAAATGATTGGAAAACCAATAAATTTTCGAGTCTCACTTTTGATAACTAATGTGGAATAGATTAGTATTCGATTCGAGAACTAGGCCAGCAAAACGGAACCTTCGTTATCCAATGTATTTTTCCTTCGTTATGAATTCGAAATCCAGCTCATTATCTAATTGAAATTTTAATGACAGACTAATTTTCTTTTATTTCCCTTCGAAAATGAGCTGGATTTCACTTCCTCTCTTGTTACTATAGTTTTCAGTTTTTTTCGAACCCATCTCGAATGTATTTCCAATGCACTATGAACGTTGGAAAACTAAGATTGGTTATGAGTTCGTTCTCCGTTTGATATGCATATTGGATATCGAAGGTCATTTTCGAACGTTCGCCAAAATGTTTATAGGGAACACTTTCATATAGCTACAGCAATTTGAAAGCTTCACTTAGCTCGGAACAGCTTCACTCGGCTCGGCTCCGCTTTCTGTGTGAACATACCCGTCGAGAGTTTAAAAATTCTGTGGCGAATTTTACTTGCTCCTG
>NW_023458561.1:5415818-5426411 GCF_013731165.1 Rhagoletis pomonella | reverse complement strand
TCTAAAAATTATTGTAAATATCAATTTTGAGTGAATTATCTTCAGTAGTTACTAAAATATCGCAGTTTTCGTATTTCTGGAAATTACCGTTATATGGGAAGTGGGCGTGGTTAAAGTCCGATTTCGCCCATTTTCAATACCAACCTACCTTGGATTAAGGGAAACCTACATACCAAATTTCGTTGAGATATCTCAATTTTTGCTCGAGTTATCGTGTACACGGACGGATGGACAGACGGACGGACAGACAGACATGGCTTAATCGATTTCTTTTTTCAACCTGATCATTTATGTATACATTTGTCTATATCTATCTCGATTCGTTTTGGCTGTTACAAACAACCGTTATGTGAACAAAATTAATATACCCTTGTGCACAAGTGCGCTCGGGTATAAAAATATTGTCAATTACTTCTTGTTACAGATGGGAAAAATGTAGAAGAAATTGACATCCAAGCCGAACCGGACTTGCTGTATGATAGTTGCACGGATAAAATAATAAGTGTTTACAATAATATATGTTTGGTTGACAGCCCTGCCAGCCACGGCTCACCACTTTCCCCTGAAATTCAAACGATTTACAAACACATTCACAACTTTTTAGTCATCTCACCCACACACTTACAAATTTTTTATTCGAACTGTCAAAAAAATGTCCCTTTGTTAGAGCTACATACCCGATAAGAATTCGTACTCTAATAAGAATTCTATGCGTTAGAGCGAGCAAGTTAGAAACATCGGAGTTTTGATGACAGTATACATACTGTGAAGAAATGTCACTTTTCGAAAATTTTGAAGGTAAGGATACGTATTTAACAATTGTATTTAATTATATTGTAATTTCTTCTTTTAGATTGCAAAACAGCAGCGACTTGGTCACATTCTTAAGGTATGTATTGAGACTTTTTATATGTTTATAAATTTGAATTGATATTTTTGTTTGTTTACAGGTTTGGGATTCATCATCAGCACCTTCAACGCTTGCATCTTCATCGCCAGGAGCACCATTAAAACCTTCTGCCCTCAGCTTCTTCATCGCCAGGAGCACCACCAGTACCTTCTATCCTCAGCTCCTTCGTCGCCAGGAGCACCATGGGTACCTTCCGCCCTCAGCACCTTCAACGCCAGGAGCACCTTCAAAGTGTAGGTCCAACTTATAACACCGTTAAAATCGCTTTACGTTTTCATAAAAACTTTGCAACTTTTGTAAACAGCTATATATAAGCAGTGAAAAAGTGGTAAAATTTTGCAAAGTTGTAACGAAACTGAATGTTTGTGCACCATTACAAATGATTTGCAAAATCGATTACTTTTCTTTTGATTATAATATTGTTAAAATCGGTTAGCTATTTTATAGAAATTTTGCAACTTTTGAAAACATTATATGTAAGAAGTGAAGAAGTGGTAAAATTTTGCAAAGTTGTAACGAAACTGAATTTTTGTGCACCATTACAAATGATTTGCAACTGTTAATATATATTAAAAGAAAGGTAAATCGATTACCTTTCTTTTGATTATAATACTGTTAAAATCGCTTAACTTTTTTATAGAAAATTTGCAACTTTTGAAAACAGCTATATGCAAAGGAGTAGTAGTAATAATAAGCAATTAAGCAGCCACATATGTATGTAAAAATATCTTTATTATTAATGTTAATTGTAATTTTTATTCATAATATTGATTACTAACTATGTATAGTAGGTTAACAATGCATTTTGAAAAATAAATTTTGCTAAATAAAAATCAAAAAAAAATTTAAGATTTTTTATTTAAAGTTTTTAAGGTTATTTTGAATTTGCTGTGAAGAGAATGCAACCCCGCGCCAGCTGAAGTGGGCAATGCTAGACGAGTGCAGCTATATGTTTTCCTTACGAAAAATCCATGTAACTGCTTTTTTTTACATTTTTGGAAGCCTGTAGTTCCTCCACCCACCGCTGTAAGGAAAAACTTCACATGACCTTTTTTGCTTCCCATCACATAACCTACAAAATCCAATAGGTCAAAATGCCGCTCGAGTAAATCCCGATATAGCATCGTGGGCTACTATTAGACATACATATATTGTACATAAATTCATAGTAAAATTACACAGAATTCCAATTACGTAGGGGAAATACTCTGAGAAATATAGCTATTCTCACATTTTTACACACATATGTATGTACCTATATGCGAAGTAATGGCAGTGAGACATTTTGACCAGTTTCGCCTATTCTTTTCATTGATAATTTTTTGATTGATTTTATATAAAAGTCTAACCCACAATTAATATATGTACAGAAACTGCAAACTTAGAATCTTTCTACAAATTCTGAATTAAAAGCTTGTTGTTGCGAAAACTTACTTTTCGTACTGCGTATTTACAATATAATTAAGTGGTTTGTAAATATTTCTTACGGCCCTTATTTTAATTTTTTAGTGCTTTTAACAGCCCTATTCTGTTGCCCTCACAAAAATCACCACACTCACTATTGTGAGGTTTCTGACTATTGTGAGGTTATGCCTATGCTGGCGTAAATTCGAAAGCTCGAACGCTCACAATTGTCAGAAAATTTGTGATGTACGAATGAGACCCTCACAAGAGAAAAACAGCGGATTTTTATTAAGCAATTGAATAATGTTCTGTTAATTTTCGTTCGCTATCAGTGTCTGGGTTATTTTTTTTTTTAACTAAAAGTATATTCAGTATTGGCGGAGTTATTGTTATTTACTTTTCCTGTTGTTCAGCATCCATCTTTTGTATTTATTTTATTTATGAAACAGCTGTTAGACAGTAAAATGCTTTTCACCTCGAGTGGTGATTTTGTTGAGCTTTTTTCTTATGAGATGTGGGCAAGAATAACCTCACAAAATAGACCTCACAAGAAATCTCACAAATTTATGCTCACAACTGAGTTGGAGGTTTTATTAGAATAGGGCTGTTAATTACAAATTAACTAACCGGAAAGTCTTCTGCTAAAACGTAACTATTTTTTTTTTATCTGAGAAGGTCCTTGGTGGACTTCGGCAGGACTTGGAATTGACCCGATACATTCAAGTTTATCGATAAATTTCGATGATTTGATACATATGAATAGTTCGATGAATTTCAAGAACACTAAAATTCGATAACTCAACAAAATTCGTTAACTCGACCAATTTCGATAACTGTGAAATTCGATGGCTCGATAAATTTCGATAACTCAAAAATGTAAAAACTATGGATACCTTTATAAATTTTTACTTTTGACATCTCCACATTTTTCGGCAACTATCTAAACATTTTGATAACTCGTTACACTCTGTTAAGACGATTAAATTCGATAAGCAGTGATAAGCTTATATAACCTTGAAATTTCGATAAATCGATATATTTTGAAAATTTCATAAACTTTGCTTTGTTGAACCAACCAATTTCAGTAGATCAATAATTATCGATAACTCTGTAAGTTGAAAGAACTCCATGCATTACGACGCCTCGATATATTTCGTTAAGTCTATAAATAATGATAATTCAATAAATATCGATAACTTGATACATTTCTTTAACTTGACAAATTTCGTAAAACCCACACGTTTTTATAGCTCGATAACTATCCGTAAATTTGGACAACTAAGTTTCTGTGTCTATAAATTTCGAAAACTCAGTAAACATTGATCTGTTTGAATAATTCGATACGTTGCGATAACTTAATAAGCATGGATAAATTTCGATAATTATAAACTTGATGATTCAATAAATTTCAGTAACCTTTATGGCTGATTTTATTTCGATTCCTATCTTTTAACCTAATTCTTATGTATTTCTCATTGTTCCGTTTTCGCCTTTATCTCAATTTTCACTTGTTTCTTCATCATCATATTTATCTTTATTTCAAAGTTTAATTTCAAATACGAAGTAAAACAAATTGCGAAACAGCTTAAATTGAACAGGTTGCAAAAACAACCATACACAAATATGGAAATTTTTAAACGACGATTTTCAACCAATTTCGAAACTATAAAAACTCTCCTCATCTACAGAAAATTACCTTTCCAACGGTGTTTTTGTTTGATGGTTGTGATGTCAAGTCATGTGATGTCATGCCATATAATGTGATGTCATATCATATAATGTCATGTCACGTGATATCGTGTGATGTGATATCATATTATGTGATGTAATTATTGTAATAATGGGAGACGATGGTTGTGTATTCAACAAGTGGACTCGTTTGTTTTATTTTTCATGACATACATGACTTGTCGGCCGCTGTGGTGTAGTGGTAAGCAGTGCGCGCTTCCACTCCGCAACGTCTGGGTTCAAAGCCTGGTCAAAGCAACATCGCAAAAAAATATAGAAATGGTTTTTTCTTAACAGCGGTCGTCCCTCGGCAGGTAATGGCAAACCTCCGAGTGTATTTGTGCCATGAAAAACAGCTTCTCATAAAAATACAATCGCCGTTCGGAGTCGGTGTAAAACTGTAGGTCCCTCCGCTCTGTGTGACAACATCAAGGCGCACGCCACAAATCGGAGGAGAAGCTCGGCCAAACACTAACATATGTATGTGTAAGCGCCAATCTATTATTTTTATTATTACATGACTTAACTAGGGTTGCTTAGTCTAGTTACTCATTCGCTGTATGAGTTGTATCTAAATAGTAGTAATAGCATTTATGTTATATAGTAGTAGATAGTAGTAGATTTAAGCTACATGTAAACATAAGTATTTAAGGGTTTATTTTACAAATTTTACAAATATTAATCATCTTCCTCTTATATAAAAATATGTGATTCATACAAAGTAGCTATAAAAGCATTAGTATCATTAGATAGTTACAAATCAAATCTGTTCGGTGGTCGAACTTTTCTTCCTTTTTAGTTGTATACATTTCATTGGATTTATTAGTATTATTTGTTATGTTCGAATTCTCAAAATTAATATTTCTATTTTCTACAGCTTCCTTTCCTCTATTTTCTATTTCGTTACTTTCACTTACATTTGTTGTGCTATTATTAATTGTATTACTTTCTTCAACATTTTCTTCAAGTAAAGGTTTTTTTAGAATATGTTCTCGGCTTCTTCTGTATACGCTACCTTCTATATCTTGAACAATGTAAGACCGTGGTTCTATACATTTTTCAATTATTACACCTGGATACCAAACAGATGTGGGAGATTTCTTATACATAACTTTCTCCCCTTCATTAACTGGTTTTAGATTTTTAGTTTTCTTGTTAAAAATTCTGGCCGATCTTTTATTTTGTCTTTCAATTGCATTGCGATAAGCGGATTTATCAACCACTTTTGTTTCAAAATTTTGTGACATTGATGGAATTTTCGTTCTCAGTGTTCGAGACATAAGTAACTCACTGGGACTTGGCATGTTATTTTTTGGAGTTGTCCTGTAATGCAATAGTGCTGTATACGGATCCGTTTTTTCTTCTAAACATTTATATAACATTTTCTTAACTGTTTGAATTGACCGTTCTGCGAGGCCATTCGATCTTGGTAAATATGGGCTGGAAGTTGTGTGTTGAACATTCCAATCGGAACAAAATTTTTTAAAATGACTTGAGTTAAATGGTGGGCCATTATCCGAAATGAGGATACCAGGTACTCCATGTCGAGCAAAAATGGATTTCAGCTTAGTTACTACTGACGTGCTGGATAAACCTGCGTTTAAAAGCTCTATTTCAAAGTACTTTGAATAGTAGTCTACAACTAAAAGGTATGTTTTTTTTGTTGAATTCAAACAAATCGCAGCCTAATTTGTACCATGGAATGTCTGGTATCTCGTGACCCATAAGTTCCTGTTGAGGGTTCGCAATTCTGTATTTCATACAAAGCTCACAACATGACACTACATTAAAAATGTCATTGTTTATGTTAGGCCAATACAGCGATTCTCGCGCTAGACTCTGACAGCGCTGCACGCCCATGTGGCCTTCATGTATATTCACGAGAACTTTTTTACGAAGTAGCGTTGGGATCACAATACGATTATTTTTTAATAGTAAGCCATCTACAACTGAAAGGTCATCTTTAGAATTATAGTATGGCATTACAGACTTTTCGACTTTTTACTTGCTAGAAGACCACCCATTTTTTACATACTTTTGCACTTTTAACATAACTTCATCCGCGTGAGTACCCGTTTTAATATCATTTATATAATCTACTGACAAACCTATATGACACCATGGTACAATAAAAACAGGTAGAAGCCAAATTGACATCAAACCTACAAAAGTCAAAGTTTTCGGGAGAGTAAAAATAAAAATGAGCGTGTGTAAGAAAAAATAAAAAAATTACATTTCGCTGGTTGACGTTTTTAAGTAAATTTGAAGTTTTGAATTTATTTTCTTTAGTTAAAATTTGTATGTTCTTTTCTATTTTTTTATACATTGAAAGTTTATATTTATAGTACCTGTTTTAATTTTGTATAATATACAAATGTATGTATAAAGCGATATATGTACTAGGCATAACGTTGGGCAATCAATAAAACAACGGAACACAAATAATGATTGCGACATTCCCTGGAATTATTTAAGTGAAATTACATTAGAATTTTTAGGCAATTTAAATTGTTGTGTAATATATAAGATTAATTTATAAATACTGTTACAAAATAATTTTGATGAGCTTGCTATTTCCCATAAGTCTTTGTTTTTCTTTCTGCGTCTGTAGCCGTTTGTTGAGATGTTTCACGCGAAAGTGAATGCGACATTTAAAGAAGAATTTCTTTACGCTTTCAGAGAGCACTGAATGGCTGCTAAGAGCAGTTAGCTTACTTAGTAAACTCTTGGAGCTATCGCATTTTCAATAAGTTTGGCTTTCTCCAACTCTGTCTTGAGTGCTGAGTTTTCACCCTCCAGATTTTCAATTCTTGACTTCAGCAACAGAATTTCGAGTTTGTAGCTGGATTGTTCTAAGTCTCCAGTAAACGACTTAAATTAAAAATATTTCTATAAATATATCGCGTTTTAACAATGCTTACTCAGTTTGTGAAGCGCGATCATTTATTAAGCTTTCACAACTTGATTTATGAGTTGCAGTGTTGTTGGAAGGACTTTCCTGCATAAGGGTCATAGGAAGAGCACTTGACATCAAACGTGCCTTTCCTGTACCTCCTGGTACATTTATGAAATCTTCTGCTTTAAAATGCTTAACGCACAGCAAGGCATTTCGCTGCAGCTCTACCCCACAGCTGCTTTCCCAACGCTCCTTACGCCGAGGGCATTGAGGCACGTTAAAAAAATTAAAGATGTCTGCATTATATTTAACACCACATAAAAAACAACGCTTCAGGTGCTGCATTTTTAACACATACACTAAGTATAAACCGCACAACACTACAAAAATGCAAATGTTAATTAAAATTTGTTTTTAACGAACATTCAAAAAAAACAAACGACATGACATTTTAAGCGTAACGAAATATAGGAAATAAAATAAAATCAAGTTGAAGTTTAAAGGTTTGGTTCTCATGAGAGCAACTTCATTTTTTAATTTATTTTTATTGAATTTTGTAATTTATTTCATTGGTTAATTGTGCTTTATTTGAATATAAAAATAAACATATTGCACAAAAAACGTATACTTCTATTTCACACGTACATAAGCTACTATTTTTTTAATTTGCAATGAAGCAACACGGTGCCACGGATAAGGGAGCTGTGCGAGAGAGACAACTGGCAGTTTATCGAACCATTAATTATTGAATTATGTGTGCGCCCACCACTGTCGTTTACGGTGTAAGCGATGCTGCAGTCACAATAGTGCTTCAGTACAAAATACCTTTAGTGTAGCTTAACAATGGTAAATTAAAAACAAAAATTAAAAAACCAATTTCTTTACTTGAGAGGAGTTATGACCATTAATATTACCAAATAACCACTCAGGGGACCTCTGACTTCTCAAATGACACCTCATTAGTGGAACTGCTTACATAGGAAAATAGAAAAAGGGAGACTAACAAAAAAACACCTTAGAGAAATAATATATATGATTGGGGAAATGTGAATGAGAGTGTGATAACGAACTTTCATGTTGCATCATTTGAAACACAGATCACTACAAAACATCATGCACAAGTACACATGTTTCACAATAACATATGTATGAAGACACTGTCGAATAATTGAAATCAAATCATGCATCCAATCTATGCATGTCAACATAAGCAACACATGCGACATAGTCAGCATTACTAATTACATTTTATATACGGGAAGAGATCTTGTAAATTTTTTAAGCACCCATTACAGTAAAATGCATTAGAGAATTGTCTAATTAAAAACCTGTGTATATTTTCATCCAAGGCAGGATCAAACACTATTAAAAATATGCTACAGCACAACAGCTTAGCAAAGTAGCAACGACATGCTAAAACAGTAGAGGTATTCTCGAAATCTTGCACGATGCACGGATTGCATGAAATGCAAAAATACTATTCCAAATTTCGAAGAGTACGAGAGCACCCCATTGCAAAGTGGAAGGATGCATGGGTAGCAAGCAGCGAAATTATATATCAAATACAATAATAAGCAAATACAGCAAAAGAAAATGTAGTGATCGATATGAGAGAAATATGTAGCAATTCCAACAACAAAACAACTAGCACAGGGTCGCATTTATCTTGCTATGCTATTTTTCAAAATATATACATGGGTTTCGACGTTGCATATTTTTCAGCGATAGGAAATGTTGTTTGCCATGTATTTTGTTGTTGTGTGTTTGGAAGTTATGCAATCCATGCAATCCGGCTACGTGCAATGGCTTTGCAAGATTTGGAGAATACCACATACTTGCATTTGTACTTCCTCTCCAGCAGGGTTGCGTGATTTCAAATCCTTTTTGATTTAAAATCCACCTTTAATTAACAAATATGTTTGATTTGTGATTTGGTTTGTTGACCAAATAAAAAATAAAATTTATTTGTAATTTGATTTGTCAACCAAATACATTACAATACAAAAGAAATACATTTTATTTGTGATTTGCTTGGTCAAGCAAATAAAAGATAAGTTTTATTTATGATTTGCTTGGTCATCCCAATAAAAGATAAGTTTTATTTGTGATTTGATTCGTCAAACAAATAAGAAATAAAATATATTTGTGATTTGCTTGGTCAACGAAATAAGGAATCAAATTTATTTGTGATTTGATTCGACGAGCAAATAAGAAATAAAATTTATTTGTGATTTGAATCGCCTCCAAATCAGAAATCAAATTGATTTGTGATTTGATTTGTAGAGCGAATCAATTGGTTTCGTGGTTTTTTAGCTAAATATTACTTTTTTATGCAACACAAATGCGATATGCGATATCTTCCAACTTCGAGTTTTCGGGGTTCTCGGGACTACTTGGGGATTTTTGGGACTAATTCGGTATTGTTGGGGCTATTTCGGGGTTTTCGAGACTACTCCGAGATTCGAGGTTCTCGGGATCTTGGGGACTACTCCGGGTTTTTGGGGACCAATTCGGAATTTTTGGGACTACTTGGGGTTTTTCGAAATTATTTAGAGATTTTCGGGATTCTCGAGAATATATCGGGATTATTTCGGGAATGTTGGACTATTCGAGAATTACAGGGTTCTCGGGACTATATTGGGATCTTCGGGATTACGTCGTGATTTTCGGAACTATTTCGGGTTTTTCGAGACTACTTCGAGATTTTCAGGATTTTTGCGACTATTTCGGTACTTTTGGACTATTTCGGGATTTTCGAGATTTCTTCGGGATTTTCAGGACTATTCCGTGGTTTTCGAGACTACTTGGAGATTTTCGGGGTTCTCGGGACTATATCGGGATCTTCGGGACTACTTCGGTATTTTTGGGACCAATTAGGAATTTCTGGGACTATTTCGGGTTTTTGGAGACTACTTCCGAGGTTTTCGGAGTTCTCGGGACTATATCGGGATTTCTTCTTCTCGGAGAAGTCTAGAGAAACCCGAAATAGTTCCCAAAATACCGAATTATTACCGCTTATACCGAAGAAGTCTCGAAAATCTTGAATTAGTGGAAAAATTCCGAGGTAGTCCCGCAGATTCCGATTTAGAGCCGAGGTATGGATATGTTCCATAGTAAGGTTTGAATATATCAGGGGTGGGCAAGGCCGAGGCCGGAAAGAGCCACATGTAAATTCTAAATGCTACAAAGAGCCACAAAAAATATATTTTTAAACAAAATTATTATTAGAAATGAAAAACATTAATTTTATTATTATTCTAATGTGCGTATGATAGATATTAAAGAAAATTCAAAAGATCCACTTGGCCAAATTTTCAAAATCTGGTTTTGCGCCAGTTAAAGCCGTTCGCAACAGTTCTGTTAAATGTTGGTTAGTCAATAGGTACGTTCGTTTAAAATCTCCAGTAAAAAATGTCAAACATCAAAATTCCGGCGAAATGTCATCTGTTCCCTCACAAGAAAAAAATACCCAAAATAGTACGCGAACAGAAAATTTGCAGAAACTTGCAAGTTAGACGAACAGCTGATAGAAATTTTGTTTATATTCAAAAGTATAAAACTGCAAACGTAAGAAAACAAATCCCGAAGTCTTATCCTGACACACACTTAGAAAAAGGTTTAGTTATAATAACCAAGATTTGGTTATAGTGACCAA